>NC_064308.1:41316518-41616518 GCF_023373825.1 Bactrocera dorsalis | reverse complement strand
GACTTTGCTGGTAATTCGGCGGTGCAAATATTTACCAGAATTGGATCCCAATTGTCTGTGGGAATATACTGTGTCGACAGAATCAACAAACAATTAGAAACAGTGGATTGTAGTGTTACAAATTCTTCACTTGTTCCTTTCTTGATTTTAGGCAAGTTTAGTAGTGTCGTTACTTGTTTATCGACCAGTATTCTTCCATTTTCGTACCTATGTAGCTTTTAGAGCTTCCCAAGCCAAATTGAAATGATCGTCATTAAGAGCGAACTGTTTTACTATTATGCCTGCTTGACCTTTAGTTTTGTATCTGAGGTGATACAATTTTTGCGCTTGTGATAATTGAGGATGGTTTATGTACACGGCCGTGAATATGTCCCGGAAGGACGGCCATTGTTCATAACCTCCGTAAAAGGTTTCTGTGTCACAAGCGGGCAACTCGAGTTGGATCCCTGAACTTGCCTCTTGATATTGTTGCATTTTTGGCAGCTCTACTCTCGGATGTGGAGTAGGTGCAATTGCTTTAATGAGCTTTAGTTGATCGGAGATCATCGGTTTTGTTTCTTCGTACTGGTCTAAGCAGTTTTCGTATATTGCGTAAGCCGAGGATTTGAAATTATGTGTATCTGAATCGTCAGAATCTAGAATTACATCATAAGCCGCTTGGAAGCGAGTCCAAAAATTTTTAAGATTTTGATTTTTGATTTCTAATAACGATTCAGAGTTTTCTTGAATCGGTGAAGAGGCAAATCTAGTGCAGTATCTTATTAAACTGTCACTTTGTGAAATAAATTTAGCAACCTGATTTGAGCGTGTAGCTCCTGCAGGTGTATTTTGATTGTTATCAACTTTCATCATTTTTGTTTTTTTCTTTCTCAATGCCGTATTGTATTTATGTGAAATGATGTTACTTTTTTTTAATATATATTTTATTTTGAATATATGTATAAATTGTAAATTGCAATTAAAAATCGCGCTTTTTATTTATTAAAATATTCGATGTCCAAATGTTTTGAATTTAGGTACACCTTAATACGTGGACTTGTACGTGCTTTTGTTTTGTGCAATTGAGAGCTCGTTGTAGAGATCAATGCGCTATTTAGCTATGCACGAATTGTTTGCATTACGTTTATGTTTTTAAGCAATTGAGAGAGGAGATTAATTCGCTTTTTGTTAGCAATTCTGTTTTTTTATGTTCGCTCTGGTAAGAGAGCGCGAAAAAGGAATTGAAAAAGGTGCGCCCGTTTATATGCAAATATGCACTTTTAAATATGTTTCGCAATATGTAGGTGAATATGTATATGGTACATGCACTAAGTAAATATGCCTATTGTATGTATGTTTGTATTTTGCCTCTCTTGTTTTGTTTTTATCTTATAATTGTAATTAATGTTTGTGCCTTCGCTTACAGAATTCATGCAATCCTGCTTATTGTTTTTGTTAAACATAAGGGGTATTGCCGAACAAATTTGCAAGTAATACTTGAATTAGTTTTTCTGATTGTTAAATTATTGCGTTTGGATACACAAACGTAATCATGCAAAGCTATCACTTTTATATATGTATGTGGTATATTTGGAAATATATATTTTTTTTATATTAGCATTTTGATCTTTTTCTAGAAATCAAAACGTAAATTCTTACCGTTTGGTACTAGTTTCGTTATTTTAACCAAACGGATCTTTTATTACAGGTTTTACATATGTATGATTATGTATATAAAACTGTAATTTTAGGCATACATACATATATACGTGCATAATATACAATAATATTAAATGGAATCGATACAACTCACTTTGTCATCCCGCAAGGGGATTTTTTTGGGGGTAAAATATATACATATGTGTAAATGTATATGTGAGTTTTATCGCCAATCCCTGTTTTCCTCTTCTTCTATGAATCCAACTGGCTGGCTTCTTCGTTTCTCCCTTTTCTTTGTTTTTTTGTTTTTTTTTCTCCTTCTGTGCTTCAAACTTTTTTCACCGAAGTGATGAATAACGAATAATTAAACAACTGGGTTGAAGTTTGAATCGATAATCAGCATTCCGTTTTATTTTGTGCTTTCTTAATATTTTGCTTGCTTGCAATAACTTAAAAATAAATGCTTGCGTAAAAATTCTTAAGAAATGTTTCTTGTTTAACTGTTGCATTTTCGTTAGCGGAAATGCACTTGAATGAACAATAAATACAAATTATTAAAATTCTTCGGAATTAATGGTACATTTTGTTGACTGTTGCATTTTCGTTAGTGGAATTAATGGTACATTTTATTAACTGTTGCATTTTCGTTGGCGAAAATGCACTTGGACAAAGAATTATTTGGAAAACTCAATAAATTAATATTCTTTATAACACCCCCACCGTTAGTTTGAGGCTCCGACGAAATTATATTATCTTTGCCGGATTGTTTATAGTAGTTTCATTTTTTAATTGTACATTTGGAATATATGTTTTTGTATTCCTAAAGAGGTATATAAAAATAATTAAGATACATATTGATATAATAATTGAGATATCTATACCAAAACTAAGTATTTTTGAGTTCTTATTTGTATATAGTATATTTTTCAGTGTTTCTTCGTATTCTATTTGCTTCAGATATAAAGATTCAATTTTTATGTCTGCTAGTGTTGTATTACTATTGTCTTTATTTTTTGTAATGATATTAGGAAGAATAAACTTGTCTTGTATTTTTATTTTGACATTTGTAAAAGTCTTGTTTAACGCGTTTATTTCACAATTTTCGAATTTGATTAAGTAATTTCCTGAAATGTTTAATTTAGCTTTGTTGCAGTTATGGGATATTGTGCTGTTAAAATGTTTAAGAATTAGTACTCCAGGAATTATTTCGCTTATCTCTTGTGTATTTAATGTTTGCATTTTGCAATTAGCTTCTTCAAAGTTTAGTATTTTGTTTAAACAATCATCGTTAATTTTTATAAAATCATCTAAAAAATTACTTTTATTTAATTGTAGCTTTGATTTTTGGGTTACTCTTGTCTTGGTATTTCTTCTTAGGTCTAACGTGAGCTTTGTAATATTTATGTCCAGTTTCTGTTGTCTGTAAGTGGTCATCATCTATTTTTTCAGCATTAATTTTCCTGTATTTTCTGTGATTTTTACCCCCTCTTATCTCTCTAATGTCGGCGTTAGACGTATGGTTACTATTGGAAGTATAGTGAATATCTATGTTCTGCTTTTTCAAAAATTCTTGCATCGGTATAGCTTTAAAGCCTAGTTCATTATCCACAACAATTTTATTTATTTTCCCATAAGTATTAATTATCAGCAAAAGTTTTGTTTTAAATTCTGTCCAACTCCTACCGTTTATTTGAAATGCTAACGCGAACTTCGAAAATTTGTCAATTGCTGTCATAAAAAGTTTCTTACCTAAAGTATAAAATACGTCTATATGTAATGTTTCCAGAGGTTTGGATGGAGTTTCTGTAATTTTGTAAGGGATCTTCGTGGGTTTCCTATCGTATTTTTCAAAGTTACAAATTTCACAGTTATTTATGAACTGAGTTATCCTTTGTTTTAATGTAGGATTGTAAATTCGCGTAATTAATTCTTTATATACTGCCTGAATTCCTCTATGGTTTTTGTCAAGATGTTCGTTTTTAATAATTTCAGTTAATTGAAAATAGTTCTTCGTAAACAGTTTTAAACATAGTATAAAATTCGTCTTCGATAAAAATAGCATTCAGTTGTGTTGGATTAAAATGATTCTTTAGTATTGTAATTGCGGTTTCCCTGTCCATTTCCTTCATAGAAATTATTCTTCTTTTATTTTTAAAAACAGATTTATTTTTTATTCTTAATGATCCAGAGGTAGTTTTTAATATAACTACTTGATTTTTAAACATATTAATTGGTGAAGTAGTACTTTTTATCGTTCCCCTGTCGCATTCTAGTGTATTAATGCTGGGTTCAATTTCAATCCTTGACAAAACGTCGACATTACTATTCTTTGTTCCTTTCTTGTACCTAATATCATAATCGTATTCAGATAGCCTTAATCTCCACCTAACAAGTTTTGAATTTGGTTCCTTTATAGAAAAAAGCCATGTCAGTGGCTTGTGATCTGTCTCTATTATAAACTTACGACCAAAAAGGTATGGCCTAAAATATTTTGTAGCCCACACGATTGCCAATAATTCCTTCTCTATTGTACTATAATTTGTTTCATGCGTATTAAGGGTGCGACTGGCGTAGCATATTGGATGATTATCTTGCGAAAGTACCGCTCCCAAAGCGTAATTACTCGCGTCCGGTGTCAATGTAAATGTTTTAGAAAAGTCTGGGTATGTTAATATTGGATCATGTGTTAGTAGGGTCTTGAGGGTGTTAAAACTTTTTTCGTAGTCCGAGTCATTTATATTTATCTGTGAATCTTTCTTTAAGCACCTAGTCATTGGTTTAGCTATAGCCGAGTAGTCCTTTATGAACTTCCTGTAGTAGCCTGTGAGCCCTAAAAATTGCTTGATCTGTTTTGCTGTTTTGGGTATTGGGAAGTTAACAACGCATTCTATCTTTTTAGGATTGGGCTTGACTCCTTCCGTTGTAATTATGTGCCCAAGGAACTCTGTTTCCTTTTTTAGAAATTCTGATTTATCTAACTGCATTTTTAAATTTGCCTCCTGTAATCTTGCGAATATAAGTCTAAGTGAGTTCATATGTTCCTGTAAGGATGTTGAAAATATGATTATATCGTCCAGGTATACTAGGCAGATTTTGTTGATATAATCTTGGAGTAGATTATTCATCAATCTCTGGAACGTTGCAGGGGCTGTTTTTAGTCCGAAAGGCATTCGCAGAAATTCATAGTGCCCTCCTTCGACACTAAACGCAGTTTTGTGGATGTCTTCTTCCTCTATCTCGATTTGGTGGAAACCCTTCGCCAAATCGAGTGTAGTGAAGTACTGGCTTCTTCCCAGTTTTTCAAGAATCTCGTCTATGTTCGGGATGGGAAACTTATCATCGATCGTTACTTCGTTCAGTTTACGATAGTCGATTACAAGTCTCCACTTTGGTTTCCCGCTGGCATCGGCCTTCTTTGGCACGATCCAAATTGGGGCTGAGTAGGGAGAATTGCTATTCCTAATTATCCCGTGTTTTAACATTTCTTGGATTTGATCTGTGACTTCTTTCTTATGTACGTACGGGTACCTATATGACTTAGAAAATATAGGTATGTTGTTTGTAGTTCTAATTCTATGTTTTATTGCTGAAGTAAATGAAAGTCCTTCATTTTCCTGGTAAAAAATATTACGATATTCTTTTATTATTTGCAACAATTGTGACCTTTCCTCGGGGTTCAAGTGCCCTATTCTAATTTGGTCTGCCAATGGTTTAGATTCTTTATTTTCGATTATGCTAAAATTTTCGTGATCTACTTTTTGCGTAGTCACCCGATTGGTTTCAGATAGTAAGTTTATCTTTGCTTCTTGATTTCTTACATTTAAAATTCCCTCTCTTACAATGTTTCCGCCGTTTTCTTCCTTATAATATACTAGGTCAGAGTCATCTGGTACTACTATCTTTCTTTCATTTAAGTTTTCGTTTTCGAAGTGCATAGGGAGTGTCTTGTTACCGATATTTATTTCGTTCTTTTTATAATCGATACAGGCATTTAGTGGTCTCAATATATCGTTACCTATTAGACCGTCAAAAAAGTTATGAAATTTTATTATATAAAATTCTATTGGTTTATTAGTTCCAATGTCGCTAAAGTCTTCGAACATGGGTACTATTGCCTTTTTGTCAACGTAAATTCGATGTTGGAGAGTTTTAATTAAAAGTGGGCTAGTTGGATGAATTCTTTTGGGGTCGCAGATACCCGGATTTAAAATGGAGTTTGTTGCGCCTGTGTCTTTTATAAGTCTTATAAAACCTATCTTTGTTTTTATTATTATAAATGGTAATTTATTCTTGAGGCTGATTCCTGAAAATTTTCAGCCACTTCTATTTTTCCTATGTCCATAGGTTCCGGTTGGTTTCTGAAATTTGGTCTCTGGAAGGATGGGTTTTGAGGACTGGGGTTTTGTGGGTTTGCTTGTTGGTATGGTTGGGATTGTTGGTAATTTCTTCCGTTATTTTGGGGCATTGGTTGGAAATTCCTTCTGTTGAATAGTTGTTGGGAATTCCCGTACTGTGTTCTATTCCTACTGTCTTTTTTATTGTATTGTGTATAGTTTCTATAGTATTCCTATTACTTGAATGAGTTTTTAATTCTGTGCTGTTGTTCCCTGTATGTGCGTACCCGGCTTGGAACAGTATGTCCATAGCATGTTCCAAGTCTTCTGGGTTCCTACAGAAAAGGATTGATTTCATTGGTTCAGGAAGTTTGTTTTTAAAGATATTGAGGGCAGTGCGTTTGTTGTTCATCGCACTCTCTCTAGTTGCTTCGGTTTCTCCTAAAATGGTTACTAATTTGTTATTTAACCTGTGTAACCTGGTTTTCATGACGTTGTAAAAATCTAAAGTGTTTGTTCTAAAGGTCACGCTTCGTAATTCGTCAAAGAGTTCTTCGCAAGAACGTCTATCCCCGAAATTATTCTGTAGTATGTTTTTAATCTCTGCCCATGAGGTCGCGTGGCAGTTTATTTCTATTGCCTGTCTTGCTCTTCCTTTTAGTTTTGATTTTATTATGTCCGAAAAAACTAGTTGGGACAGTTCGTCATATGTTTGTAGGTGTGGGTGTATTCGGTTAATAAGTGTGGTGAATGTCTGTAGGTCTCTTGAGTCGCCACAGAATTCAGGTAAGTTATTAAGATATTTTAAAGGGTTTATAGTAAGAATGTTTTGAACTGGTACTGCCATTTTATTTCCCTTTTTTTTCTCTTGTTTTCTAGACGTATATAGTAATTTTCTTTCAATTTCTTACTCTATGCTAATTTTTTCAGTTACATACATTTAATAATAATAATAATTATATATAATATAGTTAATCGGATTCTCACTTTCTGATGTTGTTGTTGAATATTATATTGCTGTCTGTCTGGCTCTGTGTTGAAGTTGATCTGGATGTGTTTCCAAGGATGGAAAAAAATTTGTCACTATGTTGTGTTTAAAGTTGATTAGGATGTGCAGTTGGCTGATGAGTTGTTAATGTGGGTATATCTTTATATTTCGGTTGTTGTCTGAAATTATCGTCGATAAGAGTAAATCTTTTTTACCCTTTTCTTCACCCCCTTTTTGTATTATTTTCGAAAAATTTGTACGTTTTAAAGGATTTGTTCTTCAATCTTATGAAGTTCAAATGTCACTTTCACTAAACGTTTTCGCAAAAATATTTTGTATGTTTTAAAGGATTCGTTCTTCAATCTTATGAAGTTCAAATGTCACTTTCACTAAACTTTTTTGCAAAAATTATTTTGTATGTTTTGAAGGATTCGTTGTTCTTATTTTTTTCTACCCGTTACGAATATAGAAATATTCAATATCCTTTCTTATGTAACTTGATTTTAAATTTTTACACACAAGGATACACGGGTATCCTACCGACTGCGCCACTTTTTTCACCGAAGTGATGAACAACGAATAATTAAACAACTGGGTTGAAGTTTGAATCGATAATCAGCATTCCGTTTTATTTTGTGCTTTCTTAAATACTAATATTTTGCTTGCTTGCAATAACTTAAAAATAAATGCTTGCGTAAAAATTCTTAAGAAATGTTTCTTGTTTAACTGTTGCATTTTCGTTAGCGGAAATGTACTTGAATGAACAATAAATACAAATTATTAAAATTCTTCGGAATTAATGGTACATTTTGTTGACTGTTGCATTTTCGTTAGTGGAATTAATGGTACATTTTATTAACTGTTGCATTTTCGTTGGCGAAAATGCACTTGGACAAAGAATTATTTGGAAAACTCAATAAATTAATATTCTTTATAACACTTCAACTCCTCCTCGTACTGTTTTGTTGGTTTGTATATTTGTTTTAATTTTTCGCGACCGTTTGATCCGTTTTTGTGTATGTTTTATTATTTAGGATACACGGGTATCCTACCGACTGCGCCACTTTTTTCACCGAAGTGATGAACAACGAATAATTAAACAACTGGGTTGAAGTTTGAATCGATAATCAGCATTCCGTTTTATTTTGTGCTTTCTTAAATACTAATATTTTGCTTGCTTGCAATAACTTAAAAATAAATGCTTGCGTAAAAATTCTTAAGAAATGTTTCTTGTTTAACTGTTGCATTTTCGTTAGCGGAAATGTACTTGAATGAACAATAAATACAAATTATTAAAATTCTTCGGAATTAATGGTACATTTTGTTGACTGTTGCATTTTCGTTAGTGGAATTAATGGTACATTTTATTAACTGTTGCATTTTCGTTGGCGAAAATGCACTTGGACAAAGAATTATTTGGAAAACTCAATAAATTAATATTCTTTATAACACTTCAACTCCTCCTCGTACTGTTTTGTTGGTTTGTATATTTGTTTTAATTTTTCGCGACCGTTTGATCCGTTTTTGTGTATGTTTTATTATTTAGGTGCTTTTACATTTCGCGCCCGATTTGCTTTTTTTGGTTACATTTCACTCTCGTATGTATGTATGTTTATTGTTTTTATTTTTGTTGTATATGTATATGACTGTTGTTTGTGCGTTAAATAATTTACATTGGCATTTTTTTTGTTAGTGTCGCTGCGCTGCTCTTTTTTGGTTTTGTTCACCGCAAAATTCTTGTTTTTATTTTTCTCGTTTTTTTTTTGTGTCACTGCACTTTGTTCCTATTTTTGGTTTTTTGGTTGTATACAAGTATTTAAACTTTTTTGTTTTTTTTTTTTTGTTGTCTTCCGCAGTTTTCACCTAATGTATATATAAAATATAATGCATTTTTCGTTTTTGGGACACTGCACTTTTGTTATGCTTTTTTTTTGTTTGGATCACTGCGTTTTATTTTGTTTTGTTCGTTTCTGCACTTCGCGCCACTGCACCACAATTTAGTTTTAATTTATTTAAAAATTAAATTTTTTTCTTTTTTGTCTTATAAAAATCCGAAGGTGCCTTTCGGTAAGGCTCGAAGGACCATGTTTAAGAGTGTTGCTTAAATATGCAAACGGGAGCACAAACCACTTTTATGATCGCCAAAGAAAACGCCAACTTATTTAAAATGAACAATCGTGTTAATTTAATGTTTATTTAATATATGTACAAATGTTTTTTATACAAGCAAACTTTTTTAATGTTATTAAAATGCGGATGCCGACGCTAACCGAATTGGGTGCCCAAAGAATTTTATCGCGCAGGCTCGTCGTCGTATCACGTTAGTATCGACCTGACCTAGCGCACAGGATCGATGTACCACGAAATAAATAAATGGAAGTTGGTGTCGACGTGACTCAACGTGGAAATATCAAAACCGAAAGTTGAATGCTAATGCAGGATTGATCCGATTTAATGTGCGAGAGTTTATTGCAGCGCGAAATCGGTGAACGTATGTTGATATGCGAACTGTATGTAACGAAGTGTCTGCTGTAAATTTTTCCATCCTTTTTGTTGACGAAGTTGATGTATAGGAGTGGTGAGTTGTGTTGTGTTATGCGGTAATGTTTGAGTATGGTGTCATCGGATGTGGTGTACTGCGCAGTGTTCCCTTAGAGTGCGCCAGTTTTTCCCAGGTTGAGTGAGGGGGGATGCTTAACTCATTTAAACAATTTGCTTTCGCAAACATACAGACAAATGTTCAAACGACATAATATATGTATGTATGATTGTTTCGCATTTTGCTTCTACGCCGGTCAAATTTCTTTACAAAAATCGTCTGAAATGTGTGAGAAAATAAAAAATGGATTTTTAAAAAATTTATTGACAATTAAATATAAATGAAAATACATGCAAATTTACTTAAATTTATTTAAATTTATCGAAATTTCGTTTCGCATTTTTCAGCACTTTCAAATTAATTAATATAAGTAAAATTCACGACTTAACCCGCACACGTCTTATTCGTGCAAAATTTCCAACTTTATGAAAATTGGCGCAGTTATTGACACTTCAATTTTATGTAAAGTTTAAAACATGTTTACATATGAATATATAATATATTTGATTTTGGCGCAATTATCGACACTTGCCAATATATTAGTAGGAGAAAGCTCAACATATGATATATACAAAGAACATGTAAGAAGAAGATTTTTACTTAATATGCAAATATTTATTTGATTTTGGCGCAATTATTGACACTTGTCTTAATATACAAAATTGGGCCAAAACGAAACAATGAATTACATAAGTACTTTTGCATGTCAATATGGAAATGCCGACAGCAAAACGCAAAGGCATATATTGCATATACATACAAGCGATTTCTTGGTTGAAAGCAAAAATTGAAGCATGAGAAATTGAAATGCCGACGGCAAAACGAAATTGCGTACATTCGTACATTGCTTATGAATCATGAAAATATCATCATAATGTTTAGGTAAATCTTTTATATATTTAAAATGAGTTATTATAAAATAAGATCAAATTAACATTAAATAATTTGAAAAATAATAAATCAAAAATAAAAAAGTTCTACATACATACATATTTCCATACTATAGAATATCAAAGAAATCATTTTATAAATACATATGTTTCTGTCTCTTCATATTCTCGGTTAGAATATGTTAGAGAATTTTAAAAAATGTTAAAATTGCGAGGCGAATTCCGACCTACAATGTTAACAAATGGGGTGAATTCCCTAATTTGAATCTATCAAATGTTCGCAGTCGAACCTGCACCTTTTCTATACTTTTAAGTTCTCTGGTCAGTCTTCATTTACTTTCTTTGCAAATCGACCAATGCGATGACGAGGTGACTATTCACATGTGTGCGCATAGGTATGTTTGTATGCTTGTGCATTATTGAAGTTATACTTCTTTTTCTTTCGTTTGTCTTTCATTTCTGCGAACTCTCAACTATTTTATGTGACTTTTGGTTGAAATACTCTGCGTTGACCTTTGAAAAATCACATTTTTTTTGGAAATTAACCCGCGATGACGAGGTGTATCGTTTTGTCTGACAGCGTGAGGTTTAAGAACTTCATTTCTAATTTTGTCTTGTGGCATATTAGAAATGATGTTTCTTCGAAAATCGTGCGCTTACAACAGATAAAACGACTTCTGAGTAGTGATTTTAATGAATAAATTCCAAAGTTTTACACATAAATAATGCAGTCAATAAGTGCAGTACGTCAGCTAAGAGAAACCACTTTCCACTGGCACCAGCTTGTTGGTTGACAATTGTTTACTATTATGAAAAAGTTTAATTTCAACCGTTAGTGTCAAGAGATGATGCCATTGAAGGAGTTTACATTATCCCACTGAACAAACAGAAAAAATTTTATCATGGCATTGGAAGCAATGACAGGTCATGTCGCGCTTTGCGAGATGAAATGATAAAATTCCGTCAAAACTCAATTATCACCTTAGAAAAAGAATTATTCGAGTTCCTTAGCACAAGAAATGTTTATCACTAATATCATTCAATTGTCAAAGTCTTCGTGCTCATGTCGATGATTTCTCAGATAGAGTGTTTAAACATTTATGAACTACAACGAGCCTCCTGTATCCGTATCAAATTTGATTTCGTTGTAAGATTTCAACGCATATTTTTATCCTTTCCCTCTTGCTAGTTTTCTTTCATACAAAATGATATGTATTTTTTGGAATATCACTAAGAAGTATAACTTCATCCGCGCGTAGGGCTCCACGCACTTTTTTTTTGTGTTTGTTTAGTTTTTTTTTTTTTTTTGTAGTGTGTTTGGAGGCACGAAGTAAGCTGAAGGCAGATAGTTTAACAACAGTTTTTCAAAAATTTTCCTTTACACAGTTGACTTATGTACATATGTACCACATGTCAATGTATATATGTACATATGTACATATATAAATTGCGGAATATAAAAATTGGCGCGAAAAGTTTGATGGCCCATAAATTTTTTGTATGTATGTATATGCCCATATGTATGCATGTATCTTTTATACAATTGAGTACCTTTACTTATATACATATGTACATTAGGGTGATTCAAAAAAAAAAATTTTTTTCAATTGGTACTCGCAAAAATAGGTTCCTAGACACCTCTAAGAAAGCCTCTCCAAATATGAGGTTTTTTATTTTAACGGGAAGGTCCTCCGCCTAAAGGTTTTCTATTTTTTCTTATTATCAGATAGAAAAATTTATATCTCGCTTCCAACTACTTGAAAAAATTTCTTGTTAATTAGGTTTTGTAGGAAATTGAATGCTCTAAAATATGGTCTCTTATGATTTTTTCGTAAACCCAACCGTTTGAAAGATATTAACGGTTGAAATTTGACTATTTTTGGAAAAATTCTTTATTTCTTATTAATTTTATAACTGAATGAAAAAAAATATATCATAAGAGACCATATTTTAGAGCATTTAATTTCCTACAAAACCTAATTAACAAGATATTTTTTCAAGTAGTTGGAAGCGAGATATAAATTTTTCTATCTGATAATAAGAAAAAATAGAAAACCGTTAGGCGGAGGACCTTCCCGTTACAATTAAAATCTCATATTTGGAGAGGCTTTCTTAGAGGTGTCTAGGAACCTATTTTTGCGAGTACCGATTAAAAAAAAAAAATTTTTTAATCACCCTAATGTACATATGTATGTCTTTGCATTTCTTTTTTTGCTCGCCTTTGCTTATTTATTATAGGCGATCCTGCTTGTTGGTTTTTTTTAGCCCAAGGGGTATCACCAAAACATGCAAGTAATAATACTCGACTTTAAAAAATTAGTTTTTTTTTTTTGGTTTTGGAAAATTATAAAATTGGAAACACAAAATAAGCAACAGCCAGGTACCGTAATTTTTTCATTTATTTCGGTACCTATATACATTAGAGTGGGTCAATTTGTATGGAGTTATCAAAATCGTAAACTACGATGAATTCTAAGAAAATTTGCCCAAGAAACCATGGCTCTAAAATCAAAACGGAGCCTCCGGTTTTTAACGAGAAACTTTTCATTTTGTTTTTTTTTTTTTTTCAATAAATGAAATGGAATATAGTAACAACTACTGGAGCCGAAAACATCAAGCTGTGACCGTACAGGTGCTGCTACACCTTCTCAGCAGCGTTCTTTTTGTGATGCATATCAAGTTGATCTTAAGATCTCTATATACTTGCAATTTTGAGAAAGTGCTCTACACAAATTTAAAACATTCAAAAATGTTATTGAATCTTTTAAGAAAACTAACAGTAGTGGTTATGTCTGGATTTGTTCGAAATGAAATTCCAACAGCTTTAGAAGCTGTATAGATAACGGTCTAATTTTGATGTTTAGATTAATGTTAAAAAAGTTTTTTATGAAATTGGCCATTAAATCATCAATACACAAGAAATGTAAAAGCTCATGGGTTTTGTAGTTTTAAGAAATAAAACGTTGTGACCCTTAAAAATAAATTAGATATTTATAAAATAATAGTATTTAGATCGGGTTTTAAAAAGCTTCGGTGATCGGACGAGAACCGATGTATTCAGCGTGGTATGGCCGCTGTGGTCGGTGTGTGTATATGTTACCTATCCACCCATAAAAATTAAAATAATAATAAATAAAATTCAAACTTTAATAGCTTTCATCTTCCGCGAAATCGTATTGCAGTTAACAATATCATTTTATATCTATATATAAAGCAAAAACTTAACTGTTAAGGGCCAAACAAAATATAATATACTTCTAAAGTTCAGAATTAATTAGTTTTAAGGTCTTGTTTGCTGTCCATCCTAGATGTTGCGTTTCGACTTGCAACCGTGACTGCCATAACACCATCGCGATTTTTTTCTATAGTTCGACGTGAAACGCTAGTCAGCAGTTGCACAAAGCGCTCGGTTCCTTGAATATGTGGAGGAATTTGTGGATCCGGAAGTGGAGGATTGTCAAATTCTATGTATTCGAGCAAATGGTCATAGGGTATGTTTGCAGTGAAGGGCGGCTCCGACAAAATGCTATTGTTATCTAAGTTTATCATCTCAACATAATCAGTGCAGTCAAAATTTATAGTTGGTTTTTTGTAAGCTCTTAATTTTGTTGGGTCGTAAAGTTTTTCACGATAGTACAACATTTTTTTTAAAGCCCTCTGGCGCACTTCCTTTCTGACATCAAAAAGCATTGTTAGTAGAACATTTTCTGAATGTGCAAAATATGAGTTATTTTGAACAACATTATTTACAATTTCGCAGAAATTGGAATGATTTGATTTTTTTTAATAAATGAAAAGGAGAACAGTAAAAACTACTAGAGTCGAAAACATAAAGCAGTGACCGTACAGAAAAATACCGTTATATGGGAGGTGGCCGTAGTTTTTGCCCAATTTAAATCATTTTCATAATCTCACCTAACTAGGTACAATCTAAAATGTGTACCAAATTTAGTCGAAATCGATAAAGAAGTTCCAGAGATTTACATATGCACTCAAAAGTGGGCGGTGACATGCCAAAATTTTCATATTGTCGAATTTCTGGCTGCAATACAACACCGAATACCAAACTCAAGATGTTTCCCTTCAACAGTTATTAAAATTTCCGATCTTTAGTGTTTTCAAAAATTACCGTTATATGGTAGGTGGGCGTGGTTATTATCCGATTTCGATCATTTTCCAGATATCTCTTAAGTAGGCATTGTGTAATATGTATACCAAATTTGAACGAAATCGGTGGGGTGGTTCCAGAGATTTGCATATGAACTCATAAGTGGGCAGTGCCACGCCCCCTATAAAAAATTTCTGTACTGTCGAGTTTTCTGCTTAAATACAACATCACATACCAAATTTGAGCAAATTAGCTTCGATATCTACAAAACAAGCAAACAATCGACAGTGGAATAGGAATTGGATTTTTTTTTACAAAATACAATATACGAAATTTTCTCGCTAAAAACCGGAGGCTCGATTTTCATTTTAGACCCATGGTTTCTTGGGCAAATTTTCTTAGAATTCATCGTAGTTTACGATTTTGATAACCGCTTTGTCAAGAAAGAAATTGACCCACTCTAATATACATACATATGTATATTCCGAACTGTCTAATTGGTTTTTCGTATAGAACAGTTGGGTTATTTCTGAGTAGCTGTATGCCGTATTACAGCTTAAACTGTATATTAAACACACATATGCGCATAAATAATTTTATTAAAAATTTAATTGGAAAGGACTCACTTTTTTCTCCGCCAAGGGTTTTTGGGCAATACTTATGTATGTATGTGTTCTCTCTATGTCGTTTTCTCTTTTTGGTTTTTATTTCGTCTTTGATGTATTCCGTGTTTAGTTTGTAGTCTGTTCCCACTTTGCTTGTACTCCTTGTTTGCTCGGCCGTATGTTTTGGGGTTTTGTCCCTTAAATACGTACATATGTATGTATGTACTTATTTTTCTGGTTCTTTTAGCACTGCACTGCACTCTAGTTACAAGTGTGTGCTATTGAGCATTCTTTTATATATGTATATTTTTTTTCACAGCACTTTTCTGTATTGTTTCTATGTTCTATTGTCACCGCTCTTTAGTTTTTATTTTCTTCAGTTAGTTAATTTGTATTATATCGCGCCCGTTTATGCATTATGCTGAGTTGAGGTTTTTACCTTTGTGTTGTGTTATAACGCGCCCGTTTAATGCTATTTGTTAGTATACGAGTATGTCCATAATTTTCTTCACTTTTTAACTTTTTTGTTTTTTCGTTATGTATTGTATCGTTATGTATTTTTATTTTTTCATTTTCTATTATACGTTTGTGGTTTTTAAATATACATAGGTGCCTTTCTGAGCGGCTCGAAGGACCATTTATTCTTTACACTTAGTTTCACTTTGTAGGTGGGGATGTACTTACTTTAACTGCAAAGTACTCGTATGTATTTTATGTTATTTGAGTTAAAGGATATTTCCCTTTTTTTTAATGCAATTTTAGGTTTATATTTTTTTTCCTTTGGCGATTTCACTTGTTACAATAAATTCACAAAAGAATGTTATAATTAAATAAATTGGCCACTGCCGATCCTATTGCGCACACTCACTCGCGTTCGGACGGGATTCCAGCCGTTTTTAACTGTGAAACGATCAGTGGTCGAAAAAAAGGCGAAGCGTTCAGAATACCGGTGTAAAACGAATTGGGAGCCACCCCGATCTAACCAATCCTTTTTGATCGGTTGGGTGGTGAAAAATGATTATGGTGTGCGTGTAGTGTGGTTGGTTTGTTGCGTAGTATGATGATGCAGGTTGTGCGATGAATGTTGTGTTTTGTGCTGAATGTTGTGTTGTGTGCTAAATGTTGTGTTGTGTGATGAATGTGAGTGGTGTGATGAATGTTGTGTGGGGTGAAGAATGTTGCGTGGAGAGGCGAGATGCCCTGAAGTCGCATAAACAAAACCCTTCAATTCTTTTGAAAAGCTGGACCTTCTTGGTTTTCGACCAATAATGGGTTGCTTCTTATCTTAGTAATAGAATTCAAAAATTTATATATAACGATACTTTCTCTACTGTCCCTACAGCCGTTCCCCAGGTTAGCAATCTTGGTCCAATTCTGTTATAGCTATTTATTAATGATATATCATCTGTTAAGTATTCAAGAGTTTTATTATAAACCGACTATGTAAAACTTTTCAAATAATATACTTTAAAAAGTGAAAGAGTCAGTTGCAAACAGACTTAAACAACTTAGATTCTTGGTGTGTTAGAAATTATATGGCATTGAACCATAGATCTGTAAGATCCTACTTCATTTGTAATACAAGACTTTTGCTTGGAGCAAGTAGGCAATTTTGTTGATTTGGGAGTAACTATGAATCCAAACTCAATTTTAATCTTCATGCATCTTCCATGGTTTCTGAAGCTAAATGCGCTCTTAGTTTTGTTAAAATTTGGTCTAAAAAATTTTCTTACTTCAAAATTTTTTTTAGATCTTTGGTGAGACCTACGAGTATATTTGTGTATGCTTCTGAGATATGGAACCCTAGTTTCAAGTCCATTTAGAGAAGCAGAAGTCGGCTCAAAAAAAACTTTTACGTTTTACCTTAAATCACTTACAATCTCTCCCCATATACTAATCGTTTAAAACTGATAAATCTACTTACAGTCTATAGTTCATCATTCGTTAGTTGACTGTCGACGCGGATAGACGTGCGTGCGCATCGTTGCAATTTTTTTCCAAGTGTTTTTTCGGTGATTTTTTCGAGTTTCTTTTGTGCGGTCGTTTATTTACGCAGTTTAGCTGGCACCGTTATTGCCTGGCGCGTGTGCGTAGCGGTTCGGTGAAATTGTTGGTACGATCGTTGGGTGCGGGGTTTATTGACCGCGAGTGTTTTATGCGGGTACACATTTTTGTGCTTTTTTGGCAATTTTGTGTACAAAATCGTCGTGAAGTTACGGTAAGTAATTTAATTATTATTATATTATATACGGACAACGTGGTCATCCACGTTGTTGTTATTGGCGGAAGCTTCGCACGGTTTCAGTGTAGCTCCGTGCTGTTGGCATTCTTGCTGACTGCACTGCCTGTCAGTAGTTCTGTGGTGAGCATCTGGCGGTTAGTTGGCTCAGTGTCAGGTGGGTCTGGACAGGATTGCCCAAAGGGTGCAAGTGTCTGTCCTGCGTTGGAATTGCGACTCCTGTGTGGACCAACGGTCGTAACAGCGCTACCGTTTAGCCCACGGTGCGATTCGGTTCAGTGCCACATCGGTCGACTCCGGACCGTTACGTGGACATTGTCCGTCCGGCGCCCCATTGAGTGGCCTTTATCCGACCACTGGTTGGGGCTGTGGGCTGTTCCACTGCGAGCACGCGATAATCGACCACTTGGGTGGTCGCTGTTACTGAGCGGGCCTGCGCGCGTGTCGCATTTTTCGGCGCGTTCAGGCGCAAACACCTGGAGAGCAGCTGCTCCAGTATCTTTCTGTCCGTGAGCCTTCTGCGCTAGTGGTACGCCAGCGGATCAGTTCTACTGAGGGGTTGTTTGGGAAGTGAGATGCCTCCGGGACAGAAGAGGAGGACGAAGGTTCTCGCTGGAAGCGGAGAATCCGCCGCGAGGGTGAAAAGACGGGAGCGGTAAGGTCTCCACATCGGAGTAAGGCGCGTTTGGGGTCGCCGTGAAAAGAGGGCGGAAGCGCGGGAGGGAGCGAGGAGTGTAGTGGGAGCGCCAACGTGGCCTCCATTGAGAAGGCGGTTACGCGTGCTGGGTCGCCGCGTAACGTAGGGGGAATCGAGGGAGGGAGCGGGAGTGCCAATGTGGCAACCGGTGTCAAAGCGGTTACGCATTCGGGGTCGCCGCGTCTTGTTGGGGAAATTGAGGGAGCGAACGGTGGGAGGGCCAGTGCGCCCACCACAGAGAAAACGGTTGCCAAGCCGTTTAGGACGGTTGGCAAGGAAACGGGTGCCGGGCGTGCCAAAGAGGCCGCAAAAAAGCGGGAGATTTCACGGGGACCTGTTGTTGTTGGGGGTGAGGCAGTCAGCCATGTTGCGGCTGCCAAAAAGATTACCGGGGAGCTGAACGAGCTCGTGTTCGAGTCGAAGAGTTTTGAGGTAGGGACTGCGAAAGGGCTGTTGGAGCTTGCCTCAAAGTATGAGGCGCTCCTAATGACGGTGATAACCGAGAATGCCCATCTTCGCGGTCAAGTCCATGCCCTTAGGGGAAGTTGCGGGGGACACTCCTCGACGCCGAGCAGGTCAATGCCGGCTCCGTCGGCACCAATGCCTGCGCCTCCAGTACCTGCGCTTCAGGCAATCGTACCGGTGACGCCGAAGCCTGTGGAGACCTGGTCGGTCGTGGTCAGGAGTAAGGGGCCCACAACTTCCTCTAAGGAAGTTATTCAGAAGGTGGTGAAGGAGGTGGGTCCCTCACTTGGCGTGAGGGTCCACGAGGTTAGGGCTATCAAGGGTGGTGGGGCGGTTATTCGCACTCCCTCCGTTCTAGAGAGGGAGAGAGTGGCGAATAACAAAAAATTCGGGGAGGTGGGGTTGGACGTCTCTGTCAACCGAAAGTTGGGTCGTCGGGTGGTAGTCCAGGGGGTCCATATGGAGATCCTCCATGAATTCTTCATGGGGGAACTACTCCGGATGAACCTCCAGGACTTCAGCCCGGCATCCCAAAAGACTGACGTGAGGATGGTCAGTCGTCCCTGGAAGGTGGCTGCTGATGGTAGCACCAATGTCGTCCTTGAGGGTACGGACAAATTGATGTCCGCCCTCTCGGAGGCAGGTCGGTGCTACATAAAGTGGTTTTCCTTCAGGGTGCGACCGGACAGCCCCGTCGCTGGATGCTTCCGCTGTATGGGATTTGATCATAGGGTGGCTGAGTATAGGGCTAGGTGAGATGTCTACCGGAGGTGCGGTCAAGAAGGCCACAAGTTTAAGGGTAGGCCAGCTGGGCATCTAATGATGTCAGCTGTCTGCCCTATATATTGTGGCATTGTTGAGCGCGCCCTCGCCAGACATTGATGGGTGGGATCATCCAACTTAACTGTCAGGGCTCCTATGCCGTGATGTGTGAGTTAGGAGGTTGTATGGTAGAGGGTGGGTGCGGTATTGCTCTACTCCCGGAGCCCTAGGGTTGGATGCGAATGCCTCGTCCTCGATGTGGTTTAGTAAGATATCCCGGCATTCGTCTGGATACTAAAGCCACAGTCGAGGCGAGGCATTAAGCGAATGGGTGGTGGCTAATAGCCTCCGCGTGTTGAATGAACCGAGCGAATGGTATACGTTCGATGGGCCTGGGGGCGTGAGCGACATTGACGTGACGCTTATGAACGAGGCAGAAAGTAGGGCTTTTAGTGTTAGCTGGGAGGTTAGGGGAGGGTGGGGATTGAGTGACCATAATTTGCTTCAAATTGTGGTTACCCCTCGGTCCCCTCCCTCACCTTATGAGAGTCCATTGCGGCGATGGCGTACCACTGGTACTGACAGGAACCAATATGGACTCTTGGTTAGGGAAGCGGTATCCGATATACCGTTTAGTGAGTTTGAGGAGTTGGGGGTTGACGAGCAAATTGCTCGTCTATACGGGGTAGTTTGGTGGTTAAATGGTAGGGTATTTAGGAGGTGTGAAAGTCGTAAGATTAGCAAAATTAAATGGTGGACGCGTGAGTTAACCTTGAAGAGGAGGACTGTCAGGCGTTTGAGGCGAAAGTTTCAACGCCCTCGACGGTCCAATTCTGATAGGCTGTCCCAGCTTAGGTACGAATTTAGTTGTGCGGATAGGGAGTATAAAGAGATGTTAGTTAAAGTTAAAGAGGAAGAGTGGAGGAGTTTTGTTAGAGAGGATAGGAACGACCCCTGGGGTCAGGTCTATAGGATCTGCAGGGGTCGTAGGAGGGAGGGTATTACCTCTCTTCGCGTCGGTGACACTCTGTTATCGTCGTGGAGTGAGTGGGCGGGGGTCCGTTAGGTGCGTTCTTTCCTAGGTCGGAGGTGCAGGTACCTCAAGCACAAGAGGTGCCTGTCCCTCCATTAGATGATGGGGAGTTGGGGTACGCCTTTGGCCTGGTTAGGTCTAAACGGTCCCCAGGTTTTGATGGTTTGAACGGAGAGATGTGTAAAAGCTTATGGAAGTTCATTCCGGAATATCTGGAGGCCATTTATAATAAGTGCGTCTGGGAGGGATACTTTCCACGCGAGTGGAAAAGTGCTAGGGTTGTTCCTCTCCTGAAGTCCCCTGATAAGGTCAGGAGCGATCCTCGATCTTATCGAGGCATCAGTCTCTTTCCAGTACTTGGAAAAGTGCTGGAAAGAGTCATGGTGGAACGGCTTCAGGAGCTAACGCGGGGTATGTGGTCGGATAGGCAGTTTTGGTTCAGGAAAGGACGCAGTATAGAGGACGCGTGGTTTCTTGTGCAGAATGTCGTTAGGGAGAATTTCAACAAGTATGTCCTTGGCATATTTGTTGACTTCAAGGGGGCATTTGACTACCTAAGCTGGGATCGAGTGTTGCAACGGCTGGAGGAGCTTGGCTGTCGGGAAATTACTCGTTGGCGGAGTTATTTTTCGGACAGAAAGGCCTCTCTTGTCGGCATGAATGGGAGTGTGGAGATTGGAGTTGTTCAAGGCTGCCCGCAGGGTTCCATCTGTGGTCCATATATTTGGAACCTTATGATGGACACTATGCTTGGGCTGCTCGAGCCACTCTGTAAATGTTGCGCGTATGCGGACGACCTTCTTCTTATGGTTGAAGGTCGCTCGAGGTTGGAACTAGAACGGGCGGGAGGAGATCTCTTAGAGATCGTTAATTCTTGGGGTTTAGGTGTGGAGGTTGACATATCGATGGACAAAACGGTGGCAATGATGCTGAAAGGTAGATTGTCGCCGTTTCGTCCACCGATTGTCCGTGTGAACGGGGTCAGCATCAGATATGTGACGCAAGTCAAGTATCTGGGGTTGACTATAAGTGAAAGAATGTGTTTTACTCCACACTTTGCGAATGTGAAGGAGCGACTGCAGGCAACCGTAGGCAAAATACGACGTATTTTGTGGAGCGATTGGGGTTTCGGACGTCTTGCTGTCCGCACCATATATCTTGGCTTGTTTGTGGCCTGTGCCACATATGGAGCCCCTGTATGGTGGGAGGCAGCCACGACTGTCTTGGGGTCTCAAAAACTCCTCTAAATACAGCGTTGTATGATGCTTGCTTGCTTGCCTGTATGTCGCACCGTCTCAACGGATGCGATGCAGGTGCTATTAGGAGCACCCCCTCTTGACCTGATTGTCATACAGCGTGCTGTTGCATTCAGGTTAAGAAAGGGTTTGAGTATGTCATTGCTGCGGAAAAATTGGATTTCCGACGATGATGTGGAGAGGGAGGGATATCTAGGGAGCAAGAGGCTTCTAGATGATGGGGTTAGGTGTAGGTGGCAAGAACGTTGGGACAAAAGTCCTAACGGCCGAGTGACGTACGAGTACATTCGGGACGTTGGGTTCGTTGAGGATAACCCAGACTTCAGATTTTGTCTGAGTCTGGGTTTTCTGCTTACGAGGCATGGGCCTCTCAATGCATTTTTGAATCAGAGGCACCTATCGGACACGTCGGGGTGTTGTTGTGGGGCAGTTTCAGAAAACGGGTCGCATTTAATTGCGGAGTGCCCGATGTACTCGGACATTAGGGATCTGGGTGGTATGGGGATTAGCTGGACTGATGGACGATTCGATGGTAGTGGTGTGATCTCCACTAGTCGGAATACCGAACAGTTAGGGTTGTTTGCGCGTGAATTATTTAAGCGCCGAAGGCGGTTAGCTGGAAATTAGGACTTTTAGTATTTTGTGTGATTGGTGTGTGTAAGTGATGCATGTATGGTGTCCAACCTCTGGCCACCAGTCCAGAGCAGTATGGAAGCTCAACTGGTAGTAGTTTCGGCTACGAGGTCTCACCGGAGACTTAATTCTGGTACCACGGGGAGCAGGAGCCCTTGGAGGTAACTCCAACCTGCTCATGCGGACTGGGCCCTCAGGGAGTAACATGGTGGTTGTGGTTAAAATCCAAATGTGGGAAGAACTGGCTTTGTCCGTTGAATGTGGAGTTGCATTGCAACCGGGTGCCGGACCCAAAGCACGGCAGAGGTTTTAAATGGGCCTCGAATCCACTTCACACTGCCAATTGGTACTGAAAATGCTTGGCATTCTCAGGGCGCTGATCAACGCATTGATTTGATCCGCTGTGCTTTTGAGCGGTGTGGCTGTCGTCAGCAGGTACCCACGTTAAACACACCGGACATTGTCTATAGTTCATGTCTGTTGCCTGATATTAATTTTAATGTCCCCGTTCGCTCAAACGGGCGGGTCGTCGAAGTTTTTTTTTTGTAGCTAAGTAGCTTAAGGCGTCAGTATGGTAATCCGGCCTTTTTTTTAACATTTTTTTCATAAAAATTTTTATTCTACAATAGAACTTCGTTCACATATCATGAGGTATATCGTGGAGTGTAGAAACAAATCTTTTCAGAACTTCTTTATGACATCTGTCGGAGAAATGGCTGGGTGAATGAGTTACATTTTTTCACTGGCGGACACGATTTGTGATGTTTGGATCATCTGAAGCACAAAAACATAACTTATTCTTAAAAAGTACGTGAATGATTATCGTCCTTAGTAGAATCATGCAAAAATGTTGATAAATAAAAAAATAATTAACCTTTTCATTTTTCCCCATGTTTTTATACATAAATTTTGTGACAACATTGTCAATAAATTATAAAATTATTAAAAAAAAAAGGTTAAGAAGAATCGAGAAGGTACAATCTTCTACAAAAGTTAGCTAGTCGGCTTTCTGAAGACTGGATGAGAAAGTTAAGCAAATGGGTATCGCAGTGAACGAGGTCAAGACGAAATATCTCCTGTCATCAAACAAACAGTCGTCACACTCGCGACTTTTGACGCCACTATTGACAGTCATAACTTTGAAACTGTAGATAAAATTCGTTTATCCTGGAACCAGCATTAACACCAACAATACCGTCAGGCTTGAAATCTTATAAAATATTTTACCTGCTCGATTAAGTTCTGCAGCTCGAATTAGTTTCTCCAGCAGCAGATTGAAGAAGTCGCACGACAGGGAGTCGCCTTGTGTGAAACCTTGTTTGATATCGAACGGCTCGGAGAGCTCCTTCTCGATCCTGACGGAGCTTTTGGTGTTGCTCAGCGTCAACAGCTTTAAAATCAACGAAGAGGTGGTCTGTGTCAAAACTCCTTTCACGGGTCTTTTCCAAGATTTGGCGCATGGTGAATAACTGGTCGGTTGTTAATTTGCCAGATCTAAAGCCACACTGATAAGGTACAATCAGTTTGCTGACGGTGGGCTTTAATCTGTCACACAATACGCTCGATAGAACCTTATACGCGATGTTGAAGAGGTTTATCCCACGGTAGTTGGCGCAGATTGTGGGGTTTCTTTTTGTGGATTGGGCATGCTTTCGTCCGACCATATTTTACAAAGAAGCTGATGCATGCTCCTTATCATTTCTTAGCCGTCATGTTTGAATTGCTCGGCCGGCAATCCATCGGCCGACGCCGCTTTGTTGTTCTTCAGACGGGTAATTGCTATTCGAACTTCTTCAGTTGGGTTTGCCTTCTCTAGCAATACCGAAATTCTAAAAATTGCCAAGAGACACTACATTACTCAAAGCGAAACACAAAATGGACTAGTTATAGAACCAATTACCACCATGACAACTCAGGTTGAGAAAAAACCAAATCAGTACCTTAATTCACAATTAAGGAAATTTCAAAAGTTAAGAAAACTTCCCCCTACAACAAAAAAAACTCTAGAAGATCAGTATTGTGAAGACTTCCCTAAAGCCACAACTACTCGATCAAATAATGGCCGACACGTCGTGCGACTACCACTAGAATCACAATTTTCCAATACTACACCAATTAGTATAAAAAACAAAGTCGGAGTCACCTCTGATGCTCCATATAAAGGGTGATTTTTTAAGAGCTTGATAACTTTTTTTTAAAAAAAAAACGCATAAAATTTGCAAAATCTCATCGGTTCTTTATTTGAAACGTTAGATTGGTTCATGACATTTACTTTTTGAAGATAATTTCATTTAAATGTTGACCGCGGCTGCGTCTTAGGTGGTCCATTCGGAAAGTCCAATTTTAGGCAACTTTTTCGAGCATTTCGGCCGGAATAGCCCGAATTTCTTCGGAAATGTTGTCTTCCAAAGCTGGAATAGTTGCTGGCTTATTTCTGTAGACTTTAGACTTGACGTAGCCCCACAAAAAATAGTCTAAAGGCGTTAAATCGCATGATCTTGGTGGCCAACTTACGGGTCCATTTCTTGAGATGAATTGTTGTCCGAAGTTTTCCCTCAAAATGGCCATAGAATCGCGAGCTGTGTGGCATGTAGCGCCATCTTGTTGAAACCACATGTCAACCAAGTTCAGTTCTTCCATTTTTGGCAACAAAAAGTTTGTTAGCATCGAACGATAGCGATCGCCATTCACCGTAACGTTGCGTCCAACAGCATCTTTGAAAAAATACGGTCCAATGATTCCACCAGCGTACAAACCACACCAAACAGTGCATTTTTCGGGATGCATGGGCAGTTCTTGAACGGCTTCTGGTTGCTCTTCACCCCAAATGCGGCAATTTTGCTTATTTACGTAGCCATTCAACCAGAAATGAGCCTCATCGCTGAACAAAATTTGTCGATAATAACACATTTCGAACCGAACACTGATTTTGGTAATAAAATTCAATGATTTGCAAGCGTTGCTCGTTAGTAAGTCTATTCATGATGAAATGTCAAAGCATACTGAGCATTTTTCTCTTTGACACCATGTCTGAAATCCCACGTGATCTGTCAAATACTAATGCATGAAAATCCTAACCTCAAAAAAATCACCCGTTATTAAAAGTATAAATTTTCGGCCCGCAGGATGGCTTTTGCCAATAATGAAAAAAAAAAGATTCTGAACAAATTCTAGAGCGGTGGCAGACTACTAAACGCAAAAAAAAATATAAAAAAGTTGTATCAAAAAGTAAAAAAATCGACATTTTTCATAACTTTTCAAAAATAAATAAAATCTCAAAACGCTGTTAAGGGATCACCATATATCTTTATATAATAATATGCTGGTTTACTATTTTAAAACAATTTTTTTACAAGTGGAATGTTTTTCTTATACATCGATTTAAGGTATACAAAACGTTGTGATCCCTGTCTCGCCCTCACATAAGTCAAGTTTGTTTATATTAGTTAATGTTTTCTAAGTCTACGCCTTTGATTTCAGCTGCAACCTTTTGCAGCTCTCTTTGTTATTTCATGTTATTCTACCAGGCTTGTGATTTTATGTGTGTTATTTTTTTTATATTTTTTTGCATTTATGTGTATGTACATTCGTGCATATTTAATTATTTTTTGTTTTTTTTTTTTTCATCATACATATGTATTCATATTTGGTGTAAACTTTCACGCTTATATATAATATTGTTGCGAATTTACTCCTTGCTAGTTTACTTTATTAGGTTCGTATCTCTGGATTGACAAATAAAACCAAAAGCCGTTTAATTCACTTCAACAAAATCTCTTTATTTTACAACTCGTCTACACTATAGCAGTTTACTCTTAGCACTGGTTGATTACGTTGGCGCTGCCACGGCTTATATAGCCACGCACTCCTCGCTGATGTCGACGTGTCCTTCTAGAATATTGCGTCTGGCAATTATAAGAACATAATGCTATACGGCCCCAAATGCAGCTATTGTTTAGACAAGCAGACAGCCGCGGCGCCAGACGCAGCAATTGTTTAAGTCGACAAGCAGACAGCCGCGGCGCCAGATGTCTACAACAAGACAAACACACGTAATGCTATTCCATATACATACAGCTATTGTTCATAATAAGGGATGCATATAGCAATACAAATACAACTTAATACTACTTTTGTAACACTGCCCTCCACTTAAGCCTAATCGTCCCGATTAGGCACAAATCCTGTTGAACCAAATGGGGCGAGCCTCTCCAAATGTACTACTTTCATTTTACATCGTGCTTTTACATTTCTTTGTATGCGGTATACCACGTCATTAAATCGTTTCATCACCATATAGGGCCCTTCCCAGGCTGCCTGCAATTTCGGGGACAAGCCTTTCTTTCGAAGTGAATTGTACAACAGGACCAAATCACCTTCTTCAAAACCTTTTGAATTCGCCGCTTGATCAAACCGATCCTTCATCTTATTGCTCATCAGATGCGTGTGCTGCCTTACCATTAGATGCAATTCATTCATTTTTTTCTTTAAGGCAGAGCAATAATCTCCATCATTTCTTACAGCTGCAGGATTCGTTCCAAACTTAAGATCAGCAGGGAGTCGCAGATCAGATCCGAAAATAATCTTCGCTGGCGTGTAACCAGTTTTCTCGTGCTTCGCTGAACGATACGCCAGCAGGAACATCTGGATGCACTTGTCCCAATTCCGTTGATCTTTATCAACGATTTTCCGCAGATGTTCTTCGAGCGTTCGGTTGAATCTCTCTACCATCCCATCTGATTGTGGATGTAACGCTGTTGTCCGTGTCTTGTGGATGCCCAATAATGTACAAACTTCTTGGAAAATGGAAGATTCGAAATTCCTGCCTTGATCTGAGTGTAATTCGACGGGCACTCCGAACCTTGTTATCCAATTTTCTACAAACGCTTCGGCTACTGTCTTCGCTTCCTGGTTTGGTAAGGCATATACTTCTGGCCATTTACTGAAATAGTCCATGACAACCAGTAGATATTTGTTTCCGGCCGTACTGGTTGGGAACGGACCTGCAACATCCATTGCGACTCGTTCAAATGGTGATCCCACGTTGTACTGTTGCAGCCTACCGCGACTTTTGACTTTGGGTCCTTTAGCTGCCATGCACTTTGCACAATTACTTATCTATTCTGCTAAGGAATCTCGACAACCAATCCAGGGTCCTACAGCTGATTGATTCTGATGCGGTGAGGAGTCCAATCATCTTCAGGTTCTATATTCAGTAATCCCACGTCGATTATACCTTCTTTTCTTCTGATTTGGAGCAATGTTTACATTCAAGTGGACAAGGGCGACGTAATAATGCATCCGCATTTTTGTGGTGAATCCCATTTCGGTGTTCTGTTTCGAAGTCGTAATTCTGTAATCTTTCGATCCATCGTGCAATTTGGCCTTCCGGATTCTTAAACTGTAATAACCATTTTAATGCTGCATGATCAGTCCTCAGCAGAATCGTTGCCCATACAAATACTTGTGGAAATGTTTTACACATTCCACCACAGCTAGTAGTTCTTTTCGCGTCACACAGTAGTTTTTCTCTGGTTTCCCGAGTACTCTGCTGTAATACCCAATTACTCTTTCTTGCCCGTCGATGAGCTGAGATAGGACACCTCCAATTCCATAAGCGCTTGCATCTGTATCCAGGATGAATTTCTTTCCAGGTATTGGATAAGCTAACATCGGTGCCGTACAAAGTAGTTCTTTGAGCTGCTCAAACGCTTTTTCTTATTCCAACTGCCATACAAACGGGCGATTCTTCTTTGTTAAATCATGTAAACTTCTAGCCACGTTCGCAAATCCAGGTACAAAACGGCGGTAATACGTGCATAAGCCGAGGAAGCTGCGGAGTTCATGTATGTTGGTAGGTCGAGGCCAATCTTTAACTGCTTTAATTTTTCCTTCCTCGGTGTGAATCCCCTCAGTTGACACTTTATGTCCGAGATATGTGACCTGCTTCTTCCATAATGAACACTTTTTGGGATTCAAGCGTAATCCGGCTGATGCTATTCGCTGAAAGACTTCCTCTAGATTTTTCAGATGATCGTCAAAACTTTTTCCCATGATGATAATGTCATCAAGATACACCAAACATGTCTTCCAGTTGAGTCCTTTTAACACATGTTCCATCAGTCGCTCGAACGTTGCAGGCGCATTACATAACCCAAATGGCATCACAGAGAATTCCCATAACCTGTCGCCCATACTGAAAGCGGTCTTTTCACGGTCACATTCATCAATCTCGACTTGCCAATATCCACTTTGTAGATCTAATGTAGAAAACCATTTCGCTCCAGACAAGGTGTCTAATGTATCGTCGATTCTCGGTAGAGGATAACTGTCTTTCTTTGTGACATCATTCAACTTCCTATAATCTACGCAGAAACGGGTGCTACCATCTTTCTTTTTAACTAAGACGATAGTTGAGCTCCAAGCGTTTTTCCTACCAATATGGGTGTAACTATTTTTGTTGGTTCCACAATCCACAATTCTTTAGTCCCACCTCCTCCATTCACTTTAGCCCATACAATCGCCTCAGATTTTGGTGGAATACTCTGATTATCATCAACAATTACCCTCTTACTTTCAACGTTGGTCACATATCCGGTGTTTATAGGCATCTCCATGTTCTGGCAAAACAGCATTTGCTTGTTTAAATCCAAAGTAACCCCGTGATTAATCATGAAATCTACTCCCATTATAATTTCATCCGTGATTTCTGCTACGATGAAGGTGTGATTAACTACCAGGGTACCAATCATCACTTCGCAAAACACTTTTCCCGCAACAGCTGCTTCCTCTCCGGTGGCCGTTCGAAGCTTGCAACCGACTAATGGTTCAACCGTTCCTCTTACCACATTCGGTCGGATAATTGAATGTGTGGCACCAGTATCCAAAGTAAGCGTTGACAGTCGTCCATTTACGATACCGTTGATAGTAAGATTGTTGTCATGGCGACCTATTTGTGATATCGAGATGGCGGGGCAAATAGTTGTGGGAACCAGCTCACGCCCCTTTGAACTGTTCCGTTTTAGTTTAACGACTTGTGAGATGTGGATGCTCCGTCCTCGTTATCTGTTGGTTGTTTCCGTTTTGATGGGTTTACTTTTATATTGCAATTTAGGGCAAAGTGACCCGCTTTTCCACAGTTGAAACATCTTTCTGTTGTATTTACTCACGGTGCAGCAATTGTCTTCAGAGTCTTCAATATTTCTTCCATCAGCGCCGGTTGTTCCATTTCAACCCTTTGTACTTTGTGTGCTGGTTTACTTAGTAGGGAAGGGCGTGCGAAACCGTTTCAGCAAACGTTCTTTTTGGCAATGCATATGTGGCGCGTTTGGTGTCCACATCACGAATTCCATTTATGAAACATTGAATTTTTACCCTCTCAATGTAATCCACAGGTGCATCTGCATTTGCCAAATGAGCCAGTCGTTCTATTTCAGTTGCGAACTCTTGCAATGACTCGTTCATCTTCTGACCCCTAATTTGCAGTTCGATCTGGTATATTTGTTTCCGGTGCTCACTACCATATCGTCTTTCTATCGCACTCATCAATGCCTCATAGTTGTCCCGTTCACAGTCTGGAATAGTCTGAAGGATTTCCTTTCAATGATACAAACAAGGACGCCACTTTGTCCGCTGCATTCCAGTTATTGGCCATTGCTGTCTTTTCAAACTGAAGTTTGAAAATTTGAAATGGAATACTTCCATCGAATGTGGGTGCCTTCAATCTTGGATTATTTGTTGATGGTGCAGGGCCATGCAGTTGCAGTTCTCGCATACGATTACTCAGTTGAAGAAATCCTGATCTTAAATTTTCTTCGTCATTTTTTATTGTGCTTAATTCGTCTTCAAATTTTGAAAATTTCTCTTGCACTTGTGTATTATTTTCTGTAATCTGTTGTACCAAATGCTTTTCTAACTGCGTATTATTTTCAGTCATTTGTTGTGTAAGGCGAGACTCTAACTGTGATGTATTTTCAGCTATTTGCGTCATTTGCTGTGCCAGACGATTTTCTGTTTGCACTGCATTTTCTGCTATTTACTTAATAGCCACTAACAGCATGTTCGTGTCTACACTTGATGATGTTCGTTGTTCTTCCACCTTTGTAGAAGTTCCTGGCCCATCAAATTCGAACTCGTCCACATTAATTCCATCCGCTTCCATTGCTTCACGTAATTGTGCCTGCAGATCCGCATTTTGCCCGCTTATCGGCAAATTACGCTCCTCCAGTTCCTTTTTTAATTGCTGAATTCTCAATTCTCCGAATTTAACCATCTTGAATTTGGATTATTTGACAATCCCACTTCTGACACCAATTGTTGCGAATTTACTCCTTGCTAGTTTACTTTATTAGGTTTGTATCTCTGGATTGACAAATAAAACCAAAAGCCGTTTAATTCACTTCAACAAAATCTCTTTATTTTACAACTCGTCTACACTATAGCAGTTTACTCTTAGCACTGGTGAAGTAATATCACTTATCACCAAAGTAAATGTAATAAAGCTTCAGTATCTACTTCTTAGAAGCTTCGTTAACAAAAATCTTGATATTAACTTTTTACCCTGCTATGATAACAATTTAAAGGAAAAGCTGTTATTCTGAGCAAATAAAGGTCTCAGAACCTGATGTTGAAGTTGAAATAAAAAAATTATTGCAACTTATTGCATCACAAATGTTATTAATGAACGGAATGAGTCCTCTAATTACTTATTATTAATAGGAATATGTGGCTTTGATGACAATTCTGGTCAGAGCGAATATAAGCAGAAATTTGAAAATAGTAATTTGGAGGACAATAATTTATTTGTTACGACATATGCCCATAACTTCATATGAGTATGTGACAACCCACACCGAACAAGACGAAACGAAAACGCATATTCGTGCTTTGACTTGTTTGAAGAGCTGTTGTCAAATTTCTTATGTATTTTTATACAACCAAAGCACACCAAATGCTACAAAACCGTCTTTGTTGCCGATCAATACTTGCTGAGCTACGGCGCAACCCACACTGAATAAAACAGACAAGACAGAAAAACACGATTCGTTGCTTATAGCTGAACCGTTGTTTTTCACAGGCAATATGTTATAACTAATCTTTTTGCAGGTGTTATGCTTCTGCGGTAGCTTGTATTTTGCTTAAAAATTAAATGTTTTATTAAATACAGCAAATATTCGAATCCTGCATCCTTGTGAAATTTCGAAATTTTCTCGGATGAATTCTCAGTTCAGAAATCAGATGTGTAATAATATTTTTTGAATCGCGCTTCTGGTTTAACTGATGCACCCACCATTCTTTTTTATTTCTTTCAACTCGTTCACTCAATAATTGAAAATTTTCGTGTCCTTCTTTTTTCCTTTTATTTCAATGCACCCAGGCGAGACGAAAAGACAAAATGTCGCATTGTTCTTCGGTTGGCGTGGGTTAGAGCACAAGACGTTTTTATGTCTTATTAGTCAAAGACGGTTTTGACTAATCCAGTGTGGGTTCAGCCTAAATTTACTTCAAAACATTCCTGGTATTAGCTTCCTTCGATAGTCCGTACAATTTTAATTAACGCTGCCCATTGTTATTCAATATGCACCAGTTTCAATTGGAGAGCTCTCAGAAGAATCTGCTGAGTCAAGCAATAAGGACGTTAAGATGTATCGACTACATCATATTCGAAGGAACTAACAGATTACTACAAATCAGGACTTGCTCAATCGATTGCATTTGAGATTAGATCCTTTCATCACCAGTCAAAGAAACTATCATGCAAACGTAAATTAATTTTATTAAAATCAGTTTTTGATTTAGCCGAATAATATTCAAAAATTTCCTATTTTCGTTAATCAACTTTTTTAACTTAATATAATTAATTTAAATGTATTACCATCGGCAGTGGAAGTATTTTTTGAAGTTATACTTCTTATACGAGTTCGGAAAAGGTTGCGATAGATTCAGGTTGCGCAACCTTGCTTGCGAAGATGTTCGAACAGCAAGCGAAGCGGTGACAATCGGCGATCGTTTGTTCGTTTATTTCGGCACAGCTCGGCCGACACAACAACAAAACACAATGTTGCCAGGCTTATGCTGTTGTTGTTTTTGTAGAACAATGTTTCAATTTTTGGTTGGTGACATATTCACATGTGTGCGCATATGTATGTTTGTATGCTTGTGCATTATTAAAGTTATACAAGAATGATAGAATATAAGATTACGACACTAGTTTACCGTTAGTTTTTTTCGGTTTAGCTCTTGACAATTCTTACAAAAACAAATACATTGTGCAACAATTTCGTGACGTCACACTTTTGCGTTGAGAAAAACAAGCATAGAAATGCATACAAATTGTCAACAGAAAAGTAAACACTTTTGGAAATTCCCAAAATAATATTAATTCATTCGTCTTTGCAGGAAAAATTTCAGTGGAATGTTTAGAATATTGTTGCGAGAAAAGATATATGTATGTAAGTAGTTTTAGGCACATCCACAATAAATAGAGTAGCATGTGTGGAAATTGTTCAAATGAAGAAAACCAGTGAAAGTGTACTGTTGTATTTATTTAAATTTCTAAGCATAAATTATTTATTTTTATTATTATTTTTATTATTAATTTTTTAAAATGAAATGTGCAGTAGCTTATTGTAATAATAATTATGTAATTAAAGGATCGAAAACGAGTTTTTCAGTTTTTCGGCCGATTTAAAAGTTGCCAAAAAATGGGTGTTATTTTGCAAAAGAAATGATATATTTAATACTAAATCCTCTTTAATTAATTAATTTCACAATTCTTTTATCATAATTTCATACATCTGAAACATCTGAACTTATAATATATGTATATATTTATATACAACACAAGAAACGTCTTCTCCATTTGAATCACAACTTAATAGACAATTTTATTATCAATAGGCCGATATATTTCTTTAGAAATGATTCAAATCTTTTCACTCAACAATATTCAATCGCTGTAATAAAACTTTTCATTAAAATCGAAAGAATTAATAATATTTTGCGAATTTACAAAAGTGTTCACTTTTCTGTTTACAATTTGCAAGCCATTTGACAGTTTTTCTCTCTTGTTCTTCTCAACACGCAGCTATGACGTTTCATAATGGCGGTTGTCGTAATCTTGTATTCTATCATTCTAGGAAGTTATAGTTCTTTTTCTTTCGTTTGTCTTTCTGCGAATTCTCAACTATTTTGCGTATCTTTGAGTTGAAATACTCTGCGTTGGCCGTTGAAAAATTAACACTATACTTCACAGAATCATTTCTGTGTGTCTTCATTTCCAATTTTGGAAATCGATCCGCGATGACGAGGTATATCGTTTTATCTGACAGTAGGTTTAAGAACTTCATTTCTAATTTTGTCTTGTGGCGTATTAGAAATGATGTTTCTTCGAAAATCGTTCGCTTGCAACGGATAAAACGACTTCTGAGTGGTGATTTTAATGAATAAATTCCTTTTGGTTGAAATACTCTACGATGGCCGTTGAAAAGTTAAGACTATACTTCTCAGGATCATTCTTTCCTTTAATTTCTTCAAAAAAATTAATGACCTTTAGAAATATGCATATTTGCATTATTTCGTTGTCATTTCCATATTCGTAGCAATAGAATTTCTATGGCATAAGTAAAGTAATGAATTCCGATTGTCACCCCTTGCCGCTGTAGCAGCTTCGCCTACAAACATGCGTAAATATGTATGTATGTATACGTATGATCGTACAATACATATCGACGCAGATTTTTACGAGAAGCACCGGAAAGTTGTGTAATTTATGATTTTTAGCTTTTGCCATCGTCGCGAAAAGACGACTTGTTGGCAAAGGCATGCTCGGGGAGATGTTACGGCCTCTGTTTTTATGAATGAAGCGCCTGCGCTTGTGGATTTTGCGCTTGTTTTTGATGTAAAATTTACTACACTTGTTCTGCGCCAATTTGGCTGCCATATTGACTTGAGAAGATCAATTTTTTGTTGGTGACATATTCATATGTGTACGCATATGTATGTTTGTATGCGTGCATTATTTGTTTGGCAATGTATGCAAATATATGTGCTTATAAGTATATATGAATGTATGAACATTCAAGTCAATGCGCGCACTGTAATAAGTATATTGATAAGTGATGAAAATATGATTTCAATTTCTGAACGCGCACATGCGTATACATACACTGATATGAGCATGTGCAGATACACAAGATAGTATAGAAGATGTATGCCTTTTAACATCGTATACTATACAAATAAATATTTTTCTTACTAATAGAAATTAAATTTATCACAGCAATATACATAATATACATATACATAATATTGCTGTGATAAATTTAAAAATTAAAATAAAGAAAAATATTTATTTGTATAGTATACGATGTTAAAAGCAAAAAATTAAAAATTTATTCTGTCGGGATTCGAACCTGTGGCACTTGTAGCATCTTGACTTTCCAAGCGCTTACCACCAACACCACCATTGACACTTAGCTTGCGCTGACATAAGTATGATTTGGTTATGCATGTACATAAGAAACATAATATGGTTCTAATAATTTTGTTTAAGTATAGAAATATTCTTTTGTAGAACATTTGCTTTCGCAAACATGCAGACAAATGTGCAAACGACATAATATATGTATGTATTATTGTTTCGCATTTTGCTTCTTCTATAAGAAACATATGATGGTTCTAATAATTTTGTTTAAGTATAGAAATATTCTTTTGTAGAACATTTGCTTTCGCAAACATGCAGACAAATGTGCAAACGACATAATATATGTATGTATTATTGTTTCGCATTTTGCTTCTACGCCAGTCAAATTTCTTTACAAAAATCGGCTGAAATGTGTGAGAAAATAAAAAATGGACAACTAGGGCAAATAATTTTTAAAAAATTTATTGACAATTAAATATAAATGAAAATACATGTAAATTTACTTAAATTTATTTAAATTTATTAAAATTTCGTTTCGCATTTTTCGGCACTTTCAAATTAATTAATATAAGTAAAATTCACGACTTAACCAGCACACGTCTTATTCGTGCAAAATTTCCAACTTTATGAAAATTGGCGCAATTATTGACACTTCAATTTTATGTAAAGTTTAAAACATGTTTACATATGAATATATGTATAATATATTTGATTTTGGCGCAATTATTGACACTTGTTTTAATATACAAAAATGGGCCAAAACGAAACAATGAATTACATAAGTACTTTTGCATGTCAATATGGAAATGCCGACGGCAAAACGCAAAGGCATATATTGCATATATTTACATACAAGCGATTTCTTGGTTGAAAGTAAAAATTGAAGCATGAGAAATTGAAATGCCGACAGCAAAACGAAATTGCTTACATTCGTACATTGCTTATGAATCATGAAAATATCATCATAATGTTTAGGTAAATCTTTTATATATTTAAAATGAGTTATTATAAAATAAGGTCAAATTAACATTAAATAATTTGAAAAATAATAAATCAAAAATAAAAGAGTTCTACATACATACTTCCATCCTATGGAATATCAAAGAAATCATTTTAGAAATACATATGTTTCTGTCTCTTCATATTCTCGGTTAGAATATGTGAGAGAATTGTAAAAAAAGTTAAAATTGCGAGGCGAGTTCCGACCTACAATGTTAACAAATGCGGTGAGTTCCCTAATTTTAATCTATCAAATGTTCGCAGTCCAACCCCGCACCTTCTCTATACTTTTAAGTTCTCTGGTCAGTCTTCATTTACTTTCTTTGAAAATCGACCCGCGTTGACGAGGTATATCGTTTTATCTGACAGCGTGAGGTTTAAGAAGTTCATTTCTAATTTTGTCTTGTGGCATTAGAAATGATGTTTCTTCGAAAATCGTTCGCTTACAACGGATAAAACGACTTCTGAGTGGTAATTTTAATGAATAAATTCCTTTTACATGTTAAAAGGCATACATCCTCTATCCTGTCTTGTGTATCTGCATATGGTCATATGAGTGTATGTACGAGTATACGCATGTGCGCGTTCAGAAATTGAAATCATATTTTCATTACTTATCAATATATGTACCTACTTATTACATGTGCGCGCATTGACTTGCATGTTCATACATTCATATATACTTATATGTACATATATTTGCATACATTGCCAAACAAATAATGCACGCATACAAACATACATATGCGTACACATATGAATATGTCACCAACAAAAAATTGATCTTCTCAAGTCAATATGGCAGCCAAATTGGCGCAGAACAAGTGTAGTAAATTTTACATCAAAAACAAGCGCAAAATCCACAAGCGCAGGCGCTTCATTCATAAAAACAGAGGCCGTAACATCTCCCCGAGCATGCCTTTGCCAACAAGTCGTCTTTTCGCGACGATGGCAAAAGCTAAAAATCATAAATTACACAACTTTCCGGTGCTTCTCGTAAAAATCTGCGTCGATATGTATTGTACGATCATACGTATACATACATACATATTTACGCATGTTTGTAGGCGAAGCTGCTACAGCGGCAAGGGGTGACAATCGGAATTCATTACTTTACTTATGCCATAGAAATTCTATTGCTACGAATATGGAAATGACAACGAAATAATGCAAATATGCATATTTCTAAAGGTCATTAATTTTTTTGAAGAAATTAAAGGAAAGAATGATCCTGAGAAGTATAGTCTTAACTTTTCAACGGCCATCGTAGAGTATTTCAACCAAAAGGAATTTATTCATTAAAATCACCACTCAGAAGTCGTTTTATCCGTTGCAAGCGAACGATTTTCGAAGAAACATCATTTCTAATACGCCACAAGACAAAATTAGAAATGAAGTTCTTAAACCTACTGTCAGATAAAACGATATACCTCGTCATCGCGGATCGATTTCCAAAATTGGAAATGAAGACACACAGAAATGATTCTGTGAAGTATAGTGTTAATTTTTCAACGGCCAACGCAGAGTATTTCAACTCAAAGATACGCAAAATAGTTGAGAATTCGCAGAAAGACAAACGAAAGAAAAAGAACTATAACTTCCTAGAATGATAGAATACAAGATTACGACAACCGCCATTATGAAACGTCATAGCTGCGTGTTGAGAAGAACAAGAGAGAAAAACTGTCAAATGGCTTGCAAATTGTAAACAGAAAAGTGAACACTTTTGTAAATTCGCAAAATATTATTAATTCTTTCGATTTTAATGAAAAGTTTTATTACAGCGATTGAATATTGTTGAGTGAAAAGATTTGAATCATTTCTAAAGAAATATATCGGCCTATTGATAATAAAATTGTCTATTAAGTTGTGATTCAAATGGAGAAGACGTTTCTTGTGTTGTATATAAATATATACATATATTATAAGTTCAGATGTTTCAGATGTATGAAATTATGATAAAAGAATTGTGAAATTAATTAATTAAAGAGGATTTAGTATTAAATATATCATTTCTTTTGCAAAATAACACCCATTTTTTGGCAACTTTTAAATCGGCCGAAAAACTGAAAAACTCGTTTTCGATCCTTTAATTACATAATTATTATTACAATAAGCTACTGCACATTTCATTTTAAAAAATTAATAATAAAAATAATAATAAAAATAAATAATTTATGCTTAGAAATTTAAATAAATACAACAGTACACTTTCACTGGTTTTCTTCATTTGAACAATTTCCACACATGCTACTCTATTTATTGTGGATGTGCCTAAAACTACTTACATACATATATCTTTTCTCGCAACAATATTCTAAACATTCCACTGAAATTTTTCCTGCAAAGACGAATGAATTAATATTATTTTGGGAATTTCCAAAAGTGTTTACTTTTCTGTTTACAATTTGTATGCATTTCTATGCTTGTTTTTCTCAACGCAAAAGTGTGACGTCACGAAATTGTTGCACAATGTATTTGTTTTTGTAAGAATTGTCAAGAGCTAAACCGAAAAAAACTAACGGTAAACTAGTGTCGTAATCTTATATTCTATCATTCTTGTATAACTTTAATAATGCACAAGCATACAAACATACATATGCGCACACATGTGAATATGTCACCAACCAAAAATTGAAACATTGTTCTACAAAAACAACAACAGCATAAGCCTGGCAACATTGTGTTTTGTTGTTGTGTCGGCCGAGCTGTGCCGAAATAAACGAACAAACGATCGCCGATTGTCACCGCTTCGCTTGCTGCTCGAACATCTTCGCAGACAAGGTTGCGCAACCTGAAGGTAGCGTTAGATTCATATTGAGCAAGGTTGTGCAATTTGCATTTAACGTAACATTTTCCGGTGTCGTATAAGAAGTATAACTTCAAAAATATTTATTTGTATAGTATACGATGTTAAAAGCAAAAAATTAAAAATTTATTCTGTCGAGATACGAACCTATGTTAGCATCTTGACTTTCCAAGCAATTGCCACCAACACCACTATTGACGCTTAGGTTGCACTGACTTAAGTGTGATTTGGTTATGCATGTAAGAAACATACGATGGTTTTAATAATTTTGTTTAAGTATAGAAATATGCTTTTGTAGAACATTTGCTTTCGCAAACATACATACAAATGTGCAAACGACATAATATATGTATGTCTGATTGTTTCGCATTTTGCTTCTGAATATCACTAAGAAGTATAACATCTTCCGCACGTAGGGACTCCACGCACCTTTTTTCCGCTGATTCCATACAAGTCAAGCCCACAAATCGCTATATATAATGTGTCATATCTAAGCACCAAAAAAGGTATGGAGCTGTAATTTGTCATAGAGGATTGCAGTACCAAGGGGCATCTGTGGTCTAAAAATTTTAAAAACTGGTTGTGATCTCGCCCTCCCATAGATTTAATGCACATAATCTAAACAACTAACCTACTATATCCAAAGCCTTCTTCTGGGGTAGATACCGCTTACCCGATTATAGCCGAGTTTACAGTAGCCCACCAGTCGTTCTTCTTTTCGCTGTTTGCTGCCAATCAGAAATTCCAAATAAAGCCAGGCCTTCTCCACCTGATCTTTACAAGGGAGAGTTTTTCATTCAGGCATTTTGCCTTTTGTACAACTAATGGTTTGTACGTATGCCATATTATGACCAGAAGTTTTCGAAATCCACAAAAAACTGTTCTGCTGGAGGTAATACCAAAACGTACTTAAGGGAGGGTAATGCTTTCATTCTAAAAAAGGGACTTTTTTGCAAATTTATTTCTTAAATATGGGGTAATTAAGTCTGTAATCTACCAACGTATTAGGATAGAGCATGTCCTTAGAAGTAGGATATAGTGGGTTAGATTAGATTACATTATTAAATGAGGATTATAAGCGGTTCCAGACCACAAAGCAATTCGAAACGAAATATCTGATGAGATGCCAAAAGTCCCATCCGTCTGGCTACCGAACCAGGATAAACGGAAGTCACTAAAAACATATGCAAAGAAATTTCCGAAAAGGCAAGATAGAATGCCTTAAGGACATGTAGGGTTGCCAAGATCATGTGCAGGAACCCTACTAGAATTACATTTCGGATTCCATAAGTAACAACAATACATGAAGAAAGTGCAGGAATATGCATTACAGAGACGCTGGAATATCCCCTATGCTTCTTTCCAGTATTACCTTAAACTTGCGTCTAGATATTTAGGACTTTCACTGTTCAATGAACTAGATGAAGTATCAAAATATCAAATCGCTCTTAAAGCTCGCTGAAATAATTCACATACAATTGTATTGATGATGGTATGTGAGTTAGATTAATGAAACTCAGAAGGCATGTTGCTGTTAACAATATGAAGTAATGCCACAAATAAATAAAAATCGATCAATTCCACACCTATCACACGAAAATTGCCACTTTCTGAATTTTTTAGGCTAATAATGTGTCAACCTTCGAAAGTATTCGTTCGGCATATATGTAAGTAGGAAAAATCAATCGGAGTGGAAAAATAATTATTATTGGGATAAGTGCATTACACTAAAACTTCGACTGATTCGAACTGATTGAAGTTTGAAAATCTTTTTTAACAGTAAAAATAACAATACAAAAACAATAAAAAACCTCACATCTATCTTATATATAAAAAAGAATGGCAAAATGTGTTGCTAAGCGCATAACTCACCAACCAATTTGGCTAATTTTTTTTTTAAATGTTCGCTGTAGTTCAAAGATGGTTTTTGCGGCAAAAAAAAAACTAATCCGTTACTAAATATTTAAAAATGAATGTAGTAACGCTAATAGAACGGCGGCACCAAACTAAATGAAGTTTTCAGACGTTGTTTGTTGTAGATCGGGAAAGGTTTAGAAATAAATTTACCTTATACTTTTTATTAGGAAATGTTGGAAAATTGGAGAGTTCCAAAAAATAACTTTTTTTCATACACATTTTTTTTTTAATTTTTGTTTCTTTTGTTTTTCAATATTTTGATTTGTAAATTATTTGAATCGTTCAATTTCGGTCGCTTGCTTTTTTAATCTGGATATTCAAAAGAAAAATTATTGAAAATTATTCAGTGAAAACTTTACAGATTGAAATTTGTTACGAAGCCACGACGAGGTCGCGCTAATATCGGTCGGCGTTCTTTCTGCCATCAACTGATTTCAGCCTAAGGCAAGCCAAGGCAAGAAGTAATCCAGGATGGACCGCGGTCAATCACTAAGCGATCGTCACGATGTCACAACACGACTTTTCAATGTACAGTTACGATGTTTGATGGACTTTATCTTGAAGCAACGTGCTGTTAGAACCTGGATGTTTTCTGTTGAGGGGCAAAAAAGAGGTTTGCCGCACGCACACATTTTTCTTTGGATGGTAGATGGTGGTTCTTCTTCTTCTTAATTGGCGTAGACACCGCTTACGCGATTAAAGCCGAGTTAACAACCGCGCGCCAGTCGTTTCTTCTTTTCACAACGTGGCGCCAATTGGATATTCCAAGCGAGTCAGGTCCTTCTCCGCTTAGTCCTTCCAACGGAGTGGAGGTCTTCCTCTGCTTCCCCCTGCGGGTACTGCGTTGAATACTTTCAGAGCTGGACTGTTTTCGACCATCCGGACAACATGACCCAGCCAGCGTAGCCGTTGTCTTTTAATTCGCTGAGCTATGTCAATGTCGTCGTATATCTCGTACAGCTCATCGTTCCATCGAATGCGATATTCGCCGTGGCCAACGCGCAAAGGACCATAAATCTTTCGCAGAACTTTTATCTCGAAAAGTCGCAACGTCGACTCATCCGCTGTTGACATCGTCCAAGCCTCTGCACCATATAGCAGGACGGGAATTATATGATATTTGGTTTTTGTTTGTCGAGAGAGGACTTTGCTTCTCAATTGCCTACTTAGTCCAAAGTAGCACCTGTTGGCAAGAATTATCCTGCGTTGGATTTCTAGGCTGGCATTGTTAGTGTTGTTTACGCTGGTTCAAAGATAGACGAAATTATCTACAACTTCAAAGTTATGACTGTCAACAGTGACGTGAGTGCCAAGTCGCCAGGGCGACGATTGTGTGTTTGAAGACAGGAGATATTTCGTCTCGCCCTCGTTCACTGCCAGACCCATTTGTTTTGCTTCCTTGTCCAGTCTGGAGAAAGCAGAACTAACGGCGCGGGTGTTGAGGCCGATGGTATCAATATCATCGGCATACGCCAGCAGTTGTACACTCTTATAGAATATGGTACCTACTCTGTTGAGTTCTGCAGCTCGAACTATTTTCTCCAGAAGCAGGTTGAAAAAGTCGCACGATAGGGAATCGCCTTGTCTGAAACCTCGTTTGGTATCGAACGGCTCGGGGAGGTCCTTCCCGATTCTGACGGAGCTTTTCGTGTTGCTCAACGCCAGCTGACACAGCCGTATTAGTTTTGCGGGGATACCAAATTCAGACATCGCGGCATAAAGGCAGCTCCTTTTCGTGCTGTCGAATCAGGTGATGTGTGTCGATTCTCCTTTCACGGGACTTTTCCAAGATTTGGCGCATGGTGAATATCTGGTCGGTTGTTGGATTGCCAGGTCTAGATCCACTCTCATAAGGTCCAATCAGTTTGTTGACGGTGGGCTTTAATCTTTCACACGATACGCTCGAAAGAACCTTATTTGCGATGTTATGGAGGCTAATCCCACAGTAGTTGGCGCAGATTGTGGGGTCTCCTTTTTTATGGATTGGGCAGAGCACACTTTGATTCCAATCGTTGGGCATGCTTTCGTCCGACCATATTTTACAAAGAAGCTGATACATGCTCCTTATCAGTTCTTCGCCGCCGTGTCTGAATAGCTCGGCCGGCAATCCGTCGGCCCCTGCCGCTTTGTTGTTCTTCAGGCAGGCAATTGCTACTCGAACTTCTTCATGGGCGGGTAATGGAACGTCTGCTCCAGCGTCATCGATTGGGGAATCGAGTTCGTCTTCTCCTGGTGTTATGCGTTCAGTGCCATTCAGCAGGCTGGAGAAGTGTTCCCTCCGTAATTTAAGTATGCTCTGGGCATCGTTGACTAGATCACCTTGGGGGGTTCTACAGGAGTATGCTCGTCTTGAAACCTTCTGTAAGCCGCCGCATTTTTTCGTAGAATTTTCGAGCATTACCACTGTCGGCCAGCTTATCCAGCTGTTCGTACTCACGCATTTCGGCCTCTTTCTTTTTCTGTCTGCAAATGCGTCTCGCTTCCCTCTTCAACTCTCGGTATCTATCCCATCCCGCACGTGTTGTGGTCGATCGTAACGTTGCGGGGTAGGCAGCCTGTTTTCTCTCCCCTGCAACACGGCACTCCTCGTCGTACCAGCTATTCTTTTGCACTTTCCGAAAACTGGTGGTTTCGGTTGCAGCTGTACGTAAGTAGTTTGAAATGCCGTCCCACAGTTCCCTTATACCGAGTTGTTGACGAGTGCTCGCGTTCGGCTGTCTGTTGTGATGTTGGTTACATCAGATTAAATTGATCCAATAATATTTTGGGAAATTCCTGACCCAGAGATAGATCCAGAAGTATACGAAGTGGTGAAAACTAGTATGGTCTTAGACCTTACTAACACCACAATCTCACTTCGTTTCGTATATCTGACAATAAATGCACAAAACACTATCCACGTGCTTTTCTTTCGGAAACGCAAACTGGAAATGATGGATATTCATTGTATCGGCTTCGCTCACCAGACGACAATGGCAGAACATTCAGCATTCAATTTAGAGGAGTAAATATCGAAGTTGACAACACATGGATCGTACCATATTCCCCACTATTGTCTAATTCACATCCAAAACTCATGTTAATGTTGAATATTGCAGTTTGGTGAAATCAATCAAATACGTTTGCAAATACGTCACCAAAGAAAGCAACATGGCGATTATTGGCCTAGAACGAGATGAGATCAGCAAGTATCAAATGGGTCGATACGTGAACTGCAATAAAGCGCTTTGTAGGATATTTACTTTTGCATTTCTCGAAAGTTTTCCGACTGTTGTGCGTCTCGCGGCTCAACATCCAGCAATTACAATTACTGGAATATGATAATCACTGGAAACAAACTGAAATTCGCATACTTTTCGCGAAGATCATTTCGACATATCGGCCTTCAAATTCGCGTCAATTATGGGATACGAAAAAAATTATATATTATATATTATTAAATTGTATTCGCTAAGAATTGGAAGTGGGCAAATTTCGGTTGGTACTTCCAGTGGTTTGATATCAATTCCACCTGCCTTTTGTCAATTCACTTCAACGAAAGATGAACTCATTACGTTTATCCGAACATTGGCCGAATTGTCATAACTGCGATTGCTTGAGAGCACGCGCAATTTCAGCTGCCAAAAATACTGATGTTAATGACTTAAACTGGAAGATTCAAAGTAAATATCTGGGAGGTTTGCGCTCATACAAATCGATCGATCGACAATGAAGACGAAGTCGTGAATTATTCAGTGAAATTTTTAAATTCTTTAGAGAGGCTTGGTATGCCGCAGCATAATTTGCGTCTCAAAGTTAGATCTGTCATTATTATGTTTCACAATCTTCATTCGCCAAAACTGTGTAATGGACCCCAATGATTGTGACGCAGTTATCGAATACAAGGGGACAGTCATTTCATTTCAAACGAATTATGTTTCCAGAGAAAATTGCATTTGCGATGACAATCAACAGTACAAAAGGATCGTCGCTAGAAGTGTGGCATAAATCTGGAAATGCCATGTTCGTCACACTGCCAGATATACGTGGCGTGTTCACAAGTAGGAAACCCATCTTTTCTGTATATTAAGGAACCAGAACAGAAACCTAAAAATTTTTTTTATCAAGCTGTGCTACATTAAAAAAAAATAAATGATTTTCAAAACAATATAAATTAAACTTTCTTTTCATTTCAAAATACATAATTTCACGCAGGGAAACGGCTGCGGGATCAGCTAGTATACATAGTATAGTACATATATGTATAAATGATAGTCGTGTTAGTTACACCATTTATAACTCAAGAACGGCTGAAGTGATTTGACTGAAAATTGGTTGGGAGGTAGCTTAAAATCATAGTAAGGACATAGGATACTTTTTATCTCTTTCTGTTAAAATTTTAGTAATTCAACAATAGAAAGAAATAAGTAAAATTTTCGTATCCATACATGCTTAGTATATGGGTTAGACTGATTGTGCTCCTGAACCCAGCAGTTTTTTTTAGGACAAACCCGTCAGATTTATTTAATATCACAACAAAAATGACAATGGCATTTTCGTCGTCAAGGCATTGTGGTTACTTTGCAAGATTATGGGCGAAGGAAATGCATTCATAACAAACCAAACGCATAAAAGTATAGCAGAATAATTGGAGTGTTGTTGAAGATGTATTATAATTTAAAATATACAAATACGATGAAGTATATGTGTACAATTTCAAACTGATCCTTACTACGTGCATCCCAAAAGACTGATGCCATAATCTTGCCAGCCGATTTGTTTGTCTTTCCACGCTTAAGAAGCGTTTCATAATATGCAGTCCACTAGGCTGACTGTCGATGGGACTAGGTTGATTTCAATGGTGCACAGACAAAATTAAATAATATTTTATCCTCCAAAACCAATGCTTTATTAACACTTTTTTTTATTAATTTTTAATAACTATAATATAACTAAAGAAATCATCTATGTAGATGTTAGTTGTAGAACTATCTATGTATACGTATCAGCCACAGTAAAACGTGGACGGGTCCTCTAGTATAATAAAGGGTGATTTTTTAAGAGCTTGATAACTTTTTTTAAAAAAAAAACGCATAAAATTTGCAAAATCTCATCGGTTCTTTATTTGAAACGTTAGATTGGTTCATGACATTTACTTTTTGAAGATAATTTCATTTAAATGTTGACCGCGGCTGCGTCTTAGGTGGTCCATTCGGAAAGTCCAATTTTGGGCAACTTTTTCGAGCATTTCGGCCGGAATAGCCCGAATTTCTTCGGAAATGTTGTCTTCCAAAGCTGGAATAGTTGCTGGCTTATTTCTGTAGACTTTAGACTTGACGTAGCCCCACAAAAAATAGTCTAAAGGCGTTAAATCGCATGATCTTGGTGGCCAACTTACGGGTCCATTTCTTGAGATGAATTGTTGTCCGAAGTTTTCCCTCAAAATGGCCATAGAATCGCGAGCTGTGTGGCATGTAGCGCCATCTTGTTGAAACCACATGTCAACCAAGTTCAGTTCTTCCATTTTTGGCAACAAAAAGTTTGTTAGCATCGAACGATAGCGATCGCCATTCACCGTAACGTTGCGTCCAACAGCATCTTTGAAAAAATACGGTCCAATGATTCCACCAGCGTACAAACCACACCAAACAGTGCATTTTTCGGGATGCATGGGCAGTTCTTGAACGGCTTCTGGTTGCTCTTCACCCCAAATGCGGCAATTTTGCTTATTTACGTAGCCATTCAACCAGAAATGAGCCTCATCGCTGAACAAAATTTGTCGATAAACACATTTCGAACCGAACACTGATTTTGGTAATAAAATTCAATGATTTGCAAGCGTTGCTCGTTAGTAAGTCTATTCATGATGAAATGTCAAAGCATACTGAGCATCTTTCTCTTTGACACCATGTCTGAAATCCCACGTGATCTGTCAAATACTAATGCATGAAAATCCTAACCTCAAAAAAATCACCCGTTATAAAACATTCAACATAAACTCTACTCCATAATCCTTAATTACGAAATATGCAGTAAAATGCAAAAAGAAATAAACCAATATCGCAAAAACAAAGGTCCTAAAGTAATATTGAAAAAAATTAGAAAAGAACAAGTAAGAAAGCGCTAAGTTCGGGTGCAACTGAACTGTTTATACTCTTTCAACTTGCAAAAATCAAACCCAGGGAAATATCTTGAGATGTAAAACGTCAACCTGAGGATCGAAATCTAAGCAATTTTATATATAAAATTCCCCATAATTTAGAAAAACGAAATGCGTAGTATATGGGAGTTGGAGTAGTATCGACCCGATTCTATCTTTTAACTAAATCACATCTCACATACAATCACCAATCACATGGAGTAACTTCAGCCGGATGTTCGAATATAATAATAATATAATATAAATCTGGTAATAGTTATATGGGGCCTGGGTAAAGTTGTACCAATTTTAACCATTTTAGGCCTGCATATACACTGTAATAAATCAAACACGTTCCGTAATGTTCGATAACACAAATATAGGTTGATATATCCAGGATAAAGTCACCTAGAATTTTGAAAATCTTTGTATTATGTACTTACATATATGGGAAGTGTTGATCCGATTCAACTCATTTTTGATAAACATAAATACTAATGTCAAGAAAGGATTCTGTGTGAATTTAATTGTATATTTCACATTTTTCTGTCAAAGGTCAATTATAGATACTGGGGTCAACATATTCGGTACCTAGGGGCTGAAACAGTTTTGGTTGCATTTTAACCAATTTTTAGTCATACCTTAAAAGAATTATTAATGCAAAATTTTTTCCCATTACATTAATTACTTCTTGATTTGTGTACGGGAAAGTGAACGAATCAAATAGAATTTAAAATTATTTAAGGTGTTACATTGGTTTACAGTTTTCAAAAAAGCGATTTCTTATTAAATTCTAAAACACCTTTAGAATATTGTCATAAAATTTCAAATTGATCCGAGTATTATTCCTCGATTCTGTAAGCAGTTTTTAGTCACTATTTGAGACATTTTGAGGTAAAGTCTAAATTTACCTCAATAGTTACTATTCACTAAACAGTCTCTACCGTTAGTCTCAAAATATTATTGATAGTTAGCATGTCACAAAACTAAAAAAACGATTGTTTGCAATTTTGAATATACTGAATAGAGATCCTCATTGATATTAATGGATTTTTATCGTTTTTTTATATTTTGTAAACAACTCAAACATGAAAAAGTTAAAAATAAATTTCGTAAATATTATGAAACAAAGTCAACATATATTTTATTGGTGATTATGTTTTTTGAATATGTTATAGAAAATATTATATTTGTTATCGACATATTTATTTACATTCACAAAAATTGTCTCTAATTTAAAATCTTAAATTTAGAGACTTGTGATTGTACCACAGTACAGAATCGCACGGTTAATCTCGGAGATACATCCTAGATAACTTGTTGCTGGATGCCAGCTAGGCTAAGTTTTTCTTGAAACTGTGTTTTTGAAGACGGTTGGCAAGATTTATTGAGAACTACTTAACCTATAATCTTGAAATTTTACATTTTATTCTTTGAGATACAATTCTTTAAGCCTTCGAAAAAGTATTTTTTTCGAGTACAAAAAGTTGAAAAAAAATGTCGCGAAATTTTCATTTACATATTTTGTAAAAATATCTGCCAAAAAAATCCAATTTTCAATTTCTTTCCTTCGTCCTGGTTCTGAGTTAGAGTTTTACCTAAAACACGTACTTTTCAATTATCACCCTGCCAACGCGGGTGCATCTTTTCTCTGAGGGGTCACTGGAAATGGCGTCCCAATGACCGATTTTCAAATATGTTTTGCTAAAATTTTATAAAATGTTTGTTTTCCTTTTTTACATGACAAAAAATTGTTGAAAAATGCTTTTTTTAGCGGAGGAAGCCTATGTAATCCCTTAATATGGGAAGTAGGCGTGAGGAGCTGAAAAAAAGAGACGGATTTGCAGACAAAAAAGAAAAAGGCCGAAATGCGTGAGTATGAAGCGCTTGACAAGATGTCCGATACGGGTAATGTTCAAAAATTCTAATAAAAATGCGACGACTAACAGAAAGTTTCAAGACCGGTACATACTCTTGTAGAACCCCCAGTGATGATCTAGTGACTGATGCGCAGACTATACTAAAATTATTGAGGGAACACTTCTTTAGTCTGACGAATGGCAGTGAAGGCATAACATCAGAGGATGGTGAACCCGATTTCCCAATCGATGACAATGGGGCGGACATTCTATTGCCCGGCCATGAATAAGTTGGATTAGCAATTACCCATTTGAAAAACAATAAAGCGGCGGGGCCGATGGATTACCAGTCGAGCTATTTAAATACCTGAGAGAAGAATTGATTATGAGCATGTATCAGCTTCTTTGTGGAATACGGTCAAATGAAAGCATGCCTAATGAAAGAAATGTAAGTGTGTTCTGACCAATCCACAGAAAACGAAGACCTCACAACCTCCGCCAACTACTGAACGAGAGCAAGACGAAATATCTCCTGTTACCAAACAAACAGTCCTCGCACTCACGACACTGTTGACAGTCATAACTTCGAAGTCGTAGATAATTTCGTCGTAAAGTCTTCTCTCGGCGAACAATGACCAAACTCACTCATTATTTCGTCCTGCTATATGGTTCAGAGGTATGGACGATGACAACATCTGATCGGTCCTATGCGCGTTGGCCACGGCGAATGTCGTATTCGATGGATCCATCAGCAGTATGAAATATACGATGTCAGTGTAGTGTGTTCAGCGAATTAAAGAACAGCGGCTACGCTGGCTAGGTCATGTCATTCGAATTGACGAAAACACTCCAGCTCTGAGAGTATTCGACGCAGTACCGACCGGGGGCAGCAGAGGAAGAGGAAGACCACCACTCCGTTGGAAAGACCAGGTGGAGAAGGACCTGACTTTGCTTGGAATCTGCAATTGATACCACATTACAAAAAACGAAAGGACTGGTGCGCTGTTGTTAACTCACCTATAAGCGGTTTAAACGCCTGTAAAAAAAGGCGTCCAGTCCACTCATTTTCACACTCTGACATAGGAATATAAGAAGATTGCTACGTACTAAATTTAGTCCAAATCAGTCGATTAGGTGCCAATTTCACCAAAAAGTGGATGGTGCCACGCGCATCATCCAATTTTCATAAAAAATAAAATAAAAAACAAAAGAAACAGTTTATGAAAAAAGAAGTCGACGAACTAAGTGAAATTCTGAAATACATTAAAGTCAAAGAAGGGAACAAAACGGAGCGAGAAACCAGGGAATTGGCGATACAAAACATCAAACTTTTTCAACCGTTCAATAAAGATGCCACAGTCTCATGTTAAATCAGAAGAGTTGAAAGTATTTTATCTACATTGTGTTATAAAAACACTGACAAGCGCTGCATTGGATAAAGTTAGACGAGAACAACTACCAGAGGAAATGACGCTGCGCCCCTTACTTATAGACGAGTTCGGGAAACACACAGCAGTTTCAACACTAATTTTAGAAATAAGTAGTATCAGATTTAATAATAATGTTAAATTATAAGACGAAGAAATTAATACAGAAATTTTTAGAGTAAAATACGTTATTAAATTAAAATATGAAAGTAGCTCCACTTTGTATAACGAATTAGATCAGATAAGTTTGAAAACATTAAAACGAGAATTGCCAAACTATTTGACTGCGTTAATAAATTCAAATATTGTTACTGACCTTTAGTCAGCAATCAAAATACTAAAAGAAAATGATGTTTATGAAGATAAAAAAAATCTCTAAACAAAAATCAATTCAAAGAACTAACGCAAATTTAAAATTTCCTAATTACATTAATAATAATAATATAATAAAAATCACGTGTCACGTTGTTTGATTTCGATGGACTCCTAAACTACTGAACCGATTTTAATGAAATTTTTAACACTGTGTGCAGTTTGGTCCAACTTGAAAGATAGGATAGTTTATAACTCTCCTTATAGTCGCATTATTTATTTATTGCAAATTATTTGTTTATTATTAGCAAAGAGCTATCCACCAGTTGGTGGCGCTAACAGCGGTGTTGAGTAAGTGCGGTATGTTACAGTAGATGGCGCTACATTTCTAGCAGCTGGCGGTGTTTTATCAATTTCAACAGTAAATTTTCATGAATTTACAGCCCTATTCTCATGCCCTCACAAAAGTAACCAACCTCACCACAGTGATGTTTCTTACTATAGTGAGGGTGACCTTATTCTGGCGAAAATTCAAAAGCTCAAATGCTCACTATTATCACAAATATCTGTGACGTGTGAAAGCAGCCATCATAATACAAAACATCTGTGTTTGTTTTGTTTTTAAAAAAATTGAGAATTGAGTGTTATTATTAGCATGGAGGAGCTATTCTTTGTATATGCGGCAATTGTTGAGGAGGAGGAATCGGGGGGTCGGATAAAAATGTTGAAGGGTTTGCGAGACAAAAGCGATCCTTTTACTATGCAGGAAACAACATTTATTAATACATTTCGATTCCCAAAACCGCTATGTAAATTACTTATAAGTGAATTGGTGCCGCATGATGTGCATAAGTCAAATATACCTTTTGATCTGCGTTTCCTGGCGTGTTTATATTTTTACGGGCATGACTCTTACCAAAAATGCGTTGGTAATAGTTATATGCTCTCTATGAGCCAGCCCTCTGTGTCTAGAGCTCTGCACTTTATTTCGAAATTAATTGTGGATGTTAAGGGCAGTGAAATTTGTTTCCCTTCAAGCGCGCAGGATGTTTCGGATACAAAGAAGGGGTAAGATAAATAAATAAAAATAAATAAATAAATAAATTTTTTCTTAAAGATTTTACACGAAATTTTGGATAAAGGACACAATCGGCGCAATAGATTGTACCCATATTGGGATTGTTTCACCCTCAAGCACAGACGCCACTACTCCTCTCTCACTTTTCATGAACCGGAAAGGATTTTACAGCCTTAATGTAGAAGCAGTACGTAATGTTCTATATTATACAAACTATTTACCAATCTTTCTATTAATATATACATATGTATATATTTGCATTTTTGGCAGGTTTGTGATCATCGACTTCTGTTCACCGCTGTCAATGCGAGATATCCCGGGTTTTGCCATGATTCTGGTATTTGGACCACGTCGCCAACACGTATGCACCTCACAAATACCTATAACACGCAAAGTGATTCGTGGTTGTTAGGTGACCAAGGATTTCATTGGAGCCATGGCTGTTAACGCCAGTCGCTGAACCTTCAAATGCAAGGGAGGTGCGTTACAATAAGTTGCACGCCAAAGCACGTAATACCATTGAGAGAGCCTTTGGTGTTTTGAAGTCACGATTTCGGTGCCTCTCAAAACACCGCATTCTTCATTATAGCCCTGAAAAAGCGTCTTTGATTATTTACGCGTGTACAATTCTTCACAACATTTTACTGAAGCATGGTGTGGCTGCAGACCTTGGCTTCGAAGAAGTTTTAGAAGAATCACAAGACACCGAAATTGTTTTCGAAAACCCCAATTTTAATGAGGGTGCCAGAGTAAAAGAACGTTACATCATGTCTTTATAATATACATAAATATGTATGTATATATTTCCAGTGGCGTTATGTACTATAAATATATATAAATACTGTTTATAATTCAAAAAAATAAATACTACTTTTAAAAATTAAGAATTATCTATCCTAAGATTATAAAATTAAATGTTACATGTTATCAACTAACAATTTTGTAATTAACTTATTTGTTAAAAACTTGAACTTATTTGTCAAAAATGAACTATTTTATGAAAATTTGTGCTTATTACACTGTGATAGTCAAAAAAAAAGACAAGACCAAATTCGACGGTTTCCCCCTATTTCGGGTCTTACGAATCGAACTGCATCATTGCTTTTTTGAGTTACAATCATGGTTTCATACAAAAATTTTTGTTGAAGTTTTTCATCAAAGTGGCCCATTGTAAGAGAAAGGCACATTTTTCTTCGGTCTCTAACTTTTTTAATGTTGACTTTTTTGGTAAACTTTCTTTGGCAAAGCTTCTCAGAATAAGTCCGTCTTTAAGTTTTTAGATGACTGTAAGCACCAAAATCAATGTTTTTTGTGTCCTTATAGCCAATATGTCGAAAAAACTGAAATTTAAACCATTTTTTAATGTTTTTTCCCTCACGTTTAGCCAATATTTTAATTTACCCTTTGATACTTATGTATACATTAAGTGACATCTTGTAATAGTAAGAAACTTAATCAAAGACAACGTTCTGAGCAAACTAACCATTAGAAAAAAACTTAACAAAATTTGTATTTTTTAAAAAAGCAACACTAACTATCTTTGTGTGCTGTTTTATTTTTTTGTGTTATCAATAAGTATCATAAATTTGTACACAATATTTAAATTAAATTTAATAAGACTCATCTATCAATGTCCAACACAAATCAGCAAGCAACGAGTCAAGCTTTTAACCACTGCACTGATAAGAAATAATAACAAGTAACGTTTAAAAGAAACGTTAAATGCTTGCCTGAGAGTCAAAATTTAAGCATAGTAGTTAATTTGACTTTGACTTCGCGGAAAGAACATTGTTTTAGTGCCTTGTATATTAAGAAAATAAATTAAAATGAATAAGTGTCCAATTGGCCTATCGTTGTTCTGCTACGTATGTGGAAAATTTACAAGCCCTCGGAGTAGACGCAAAATATCTTCGGGAACTGCCGGCATCTACGAGGAATATTTCGATTTTCCCGTAATAAGAGACGTAGATTGGGTGCCAAATACCATTTGCACGCAATGCAACAACAACCTGCATAACTGGTCAAAAAGACTCACTAAGGGGTATTTGATGCAAAAAACCGGTCATAAGTGGTTTTACTAAACTTCGCCAAATGGTATTTACGCCGCATGTTTTACTTGCCGCTCCAACCTGCGCACCCCTCCCCCGCCCGCTTTTTACCTCGCTCTCGCCACGGATCCAGTCGGAACCCAATCATTGAGTGTAACGCGTGGCTCTGTTCTCGGCGTTCTCGATTATTTACATAATTTCCCTTGGTTGATACGGCTGCGTGTGGAGACTTACTTGGAAATTCTTTATTGAATATGGAAGTAAAAGGTATGTACTTATGATCTAGACTGTTCCTGAAAATGGGGTTCGGCATCTCAATGATTTGGATAGATCCACAAGGGCATCATACTGGTAACTGCTACGCGTGCAAGAACAAATTTGCAAGACTCAACAAAAAAAACACAGTTTACAAAAGTGTTCAATCTGCACAGCTACCAGTATCTCACTCAGAAAATGTTCCGATACCAAGTGTCCAAGTCCAACTGACGGATATATTTCGCCAATATTTGAAAGCCCATGTCGTCACTTGGAGATTTCCCAAGCCCGTTTGAATACGATGGTACGACAGCTGAAATTATCGCAAAGACAAGCGATTTGCCTAGCACATCATCTTCGATCGGTAAATATATTGTCTACAGGTGTAAAGGTGTATGGATACCGCGAAAGACAGGAGGAGCTTTTAGATTTCTTTGAGGTTAATGGCGACAATACTTTTTCGTATTGTGAAAATATTCCTGGTCTTATGCCAAACATGAACTGTGAGTACAAACCAGAGCAATGGCGCTTGTTTATTGACTCGTCGAAAAATAGTTTAAAAGCAGTATTGCTGTATGTGGATAACACAAAAAATCCGGTTCCAATCGCCATAAGCTCCAACACAAAGGAAACATACGAAGCAATGAAATTAATTTCGGACAGAGTTCAGTATCAGCAGCATCAATGGAAGATATGTGCGGATTTAAAAGTTATCGCCTTGCTTACTGGTTTGCAGACAGGATACACAAAAAATATGTGATTCATTTGTCATTGGGACGCAAGGTACCGCGGAAACCAATATATAATGCGTGATTGGAAACTTCACACAGAATTTCATTTAAATGTGGCAAATGTTATCCATATTCCGCTGATACCAGCTAATAACATTTTGCTACCACCACTGCACATAAAATTGGGAATTGTCAAAAATTTCATAAAAGCAATAAATCGATATGCCGAAGCTTTTAAATGTTTGACAGAAATATTTCCAGGACTAAGTGTTGCGAAAATAAAAGAAGGTATTTTAAGTCTTTTAATAGAACGAATGTTATGTTGATACATTATTTTCAGGTTTTCTCAATGGCCCCGATATAAGAAAACTTATGAAGAACGCAAAATTCGGAGAACATCTAATGCCAAATGAAAAAATTGCCTGGAACTCCGTTATGACAGTTATAAACCATTGCTTAGGAGTGCACCGGTCTGAAGATTGGAAAAAATATATGGATGACATGGTAGACGCTTTTGAAGAAATAGGTGTGAATATGTCCTTAAAAATTCATTTCCTTCACCATCACAAGGACCATTTTGAGCAGCAAGTTCCGACTGCATCTGATGAGCATGGAGAAAGATTTCACCAAGTCGCCACCCTCCTTGAGCATTGGTACAGCGGCAAAAAGCTTCACTCGATGCTTGCTGATTTGTGTTGGACATTGATAGATGAGTTTTATTAAATTTAATTTAAATATTGTGTACAAATTTATGATACTTATTGATAACACTTATAAGATACAAAAAAAAAAAAAATAAAACAGCACACAAACATAGTTAGTGTAGCTTTTTTAAAAAATACAAATTTTGTTAAGTTTTTTTCTAATGGTTAGTTTGCTCAGAACGTTGTCTTTGCTTAAGTTTCTTACTATTACAAGATGTCACTTAATGTATACATAAGTATCAAAGGGTAAATTAAAATATTGACGAAACGTGAGGGAAAAAACATTAAAAAATGGATTAAATTTCAGTTTTTTCGACATATTGGCTATAAAGACCCAAAAAACATTGATTTTGGGGTTTACAGTCATCTAAGAACTTAAAGACGGACTTATTCTGAGAAGCTTTGCCAAAGAAAGTTTACCAAAAAAGTCAACATTAAAAAAGTTAGAGACAGAAGAAAATGTGCCTTTCTCTTACAATGGGCCACTTTGATGAAAAACTTCAACAAAAATTTTTGTATGAAACCATGATTGTAACTCAAAAAAGTAATGATGCAGTTCGATTCGTAAGACCCGAAATAGGGGGAAACCGTCGAATTTGGTCTTGTCATTTTTTTTTTTGAAAAAAGCTATCACAGTGTTATCAACTCTACGAAAATTTTCATCAATAATTTTAAAAATTTTGACCTCAAGTTCAAATCTCAATCCCGTGGATTTTTATACCAGATATATACTAAGGTTTCCGTCTTTATTCATAAATAATACTTAATTTCACTGTAGTGAATAGTTTACTACAACACAGCAAATCTAAAAGTGAGGAAATGTTCATTCTGAGAATTCGAATGATTCAAACCGATTTATCGTTTAAGTTCAAAATTTTACAGTTTCATATGTACATACATAGGTATGTATGTGGCATGTTAGCGTGTTGGAGAGCCATCTTCTTTATTTGTTTACACGCTACACAACATAACAAAGAGCGAACTTCGCCAAAAATATTTAATCTGATCAGAGACGTTATTCCCTGAATATATTAATATTCCGTACAAATAAATGGCCTTGAACAGAGTTCAAAAAGCGTTTTAACTATTTCAAATAAAAATTGGGCGGGGCGAAGTTCGCCGGCTCAGCTAGTAATAATATATAATATTTTGCAACTAATAACAAACAAGAAATGCGCTGTCGTGGGACACCAGGCAGGAACGAAGTTCCTTCGGATAATGTAGAATCGATATAATTTGCAAAAAAAATACCACATGATAATACATGAACATTCGTAAGAAGGCAGCAACATAACAATGGCCGGCATGTACACAAGACAACACAGCTGTCCATTTTGCATGTACACAATATCGTTGTGGCCATACTAATACCTTTCACTTCAATGAAATTTTAATATTTTGTTCAAAGTGAAATTTTTTTTATGCAAAAAATTAGTAAAAATTGGTAAATATTTTTTTTGTTTTAAATTATCAATTGTTATTACAAATGATATACTCGTAATAGAGCTATAATAGAGCTATTTTATGCTTTTATTTGTAAAATAACGTCAAGTTTGTTAGAGCTGTGAATAATTTTACATATTAGTGGCATCACCACTCTACCTCCTCTTTCTATCTTCCATTCTACTATCAACTCTACTGTCGTCCTACTGCCGTTGGCAAATATAGGAAATATTCAAGTTAGCGGGAACGACAACTGTCGGCCTGCAGTCGTGTAGTCGTGTAGCTGTCAAAATAACAGTGTCCATAAGAACGTCTGTATTTTAATATTTGGCAGATGTAGTTTGCAGTCTGTTGCGCTCTATGCATAATTTGCATACACAATAATGTTACAGATTTTCATGCCTAATTATTTTGCTAGACCTAAAAGTAGGCTATAACTAGCGATCTTACAGGTTATTTCTTACGGGTTATTTCTTACGGTTTTTACTATCACTTTTTTTTCAATTAGCTCCCGCAGCAAAATCCTATCTTTTGCAAGCCTGCCGTAAGGAACTTCGTTCCAAAAATTTAAAAACCTATCTATTTTCTAATCAAAATAATTATTATAAAAATAAACCAATTTCCAATGAACCTAGCAATTGACAATATGCTTTACAAAACGATAATTTTCCACAAGTTAGGCATACCTCTTTGGATTCTGCAAACATTTCTACTAATAGAAACTTAATTTAAAACAAGGTAAGATTCACGGTTCAAACCAGTCTCGACTAAGACGTTTTGGTAACACCTTCGGAAGAATCCCCAAAATTGAATTGAAACTTAATAAAAAATATTTTGAATTTTAAGTCGTCACATGTTCATCAGTTATAGTGTAATAAAGCCCAGAATATTCAACGAAAATATCATTTATGTTCAGAGAATAACATTAACAACACCGATAGGAAAAATTTGTCCGAACGAAACCCAAGAATTGTATAGCGACGAAAATATGAAAAAGTTAAAATTCTTCGTTTTTAATTTTTCTAATAACTACGAGGGTTTACTTGTTCAATTCCTAAGCTACTTAAAGCTATAGTTGATAATATAATATATGTAGGACACATGAATGGTGTTCGGCATAACTTTTTCAAGAATAAATCAAATTCTGAAAATTTAGATAATTGCCTTTAAAAATTCAATTTGGACGAAAATCATAACTTTAAGGGTAGCAAATTTAGCCTTGAACATCTAAACTCAGAAGAGTTAAATAGATTAGAAAAACTTTCGAATAAATTTAAAAATGTATTTTATAAAAAAGGGGGCAAACTCACCTTTACTCATAAAATAAAGCATAGAATCAAAACTGTATATGAAGATCCAATATACGCAGATATCCTGGATATCATAAATCAGAAGTAAACAAGCAAATGAAAGAAATGCTTGAAAATCAAATAACAGTGATTTATCATATTCAGCACCATTTTTATGGTATGAAAGATGTCAGTTGCTTCAGGTAAAATACAAATGAAGGATAGTTGTTGAGCTTAATAATATTACTATTGATGATACGTATCGTATTCCAAACATGGATAAAATTCTTGAAAAACTAGTTAGGTGTATGTATTTTTCAACTATAAACTTAATGCAAGGCTTCCATCAATTAGAAATGGATCCGGCTGATAGAAAAAAACAGTTTTTTCTACTCAAAGTGGACATTTTAAATTCTTAGGAATGTCATTTAGGATTAAAAATTCACCAGTCACCATCCAGAAACTGATGTATACGGTTTTGGATAGTGAAAGTAATTGGACTGAGTCGATTCAAAAAAACTTATTTAACCAGTCGTTACAATTCTTTAAAAACTTTCAAAATAGGCCCCTTTCACACAGAATTTAATCTCGTACCTCTGCTCTAACGAATGCTGTATTTTCGGCATGCACCACTCATGAACACATACATATCTATCGAAAATGTTTGTCCTGACTCTCCAGGTGCTCGTTCGTTAGCTAGAAACGCCCTCTACCGAATCCAGTTGGTACGTGTCCGCTCCAAAGTACAGTCACGGCGGAAGAAAATCAGTCCTATTACTTTCCTGACAAACCCTATATTCAGTACGTTTACAGGAGCACATAGAGTCTTTAGCCAGAGTTTTTCGTAGATTGAGTAGAGCAAATCTAAAAATTCAGACGGATAAAAGAGAGTTTTTCAAAAGAGAAACCAAATTTCTCGGTCATACCATAATGTCAGAAGATATTAAACATAATCTTAATAAAATCAAAGCAATTTTATATTATCCCGTTCTTAAAACGGAAAAATAAAAAAATAATTTCTTGGTTTGGCGGGATTTTATTATAAATTTATCGGAAACTTTTCTGAAATAACTCAACCTTTGACTACTTCTCTTTATATAGGCAATAAAATATATAGCCCAGGTGAGAAATTCGTGGAAGCTATAAACACTTTAAAAATTTTAGTTACTAACGATCCAATTCTGATACGTCAAATGTGACATTACAGACAGTGTTAGGGACATCCAATTTGTTTTGCGAGTCGCACACTCAATGAGCATGAACTGCACTACTCAACTACTCGTACAGAGAAAAAACTTTTAGCCATAGTTTACGCTAGAAAGTATTTTAGACTTTATTTATACGGAAATTTATAATAAATAGTGATAATAGACCATTACAATGGCTCCACAACCAAACTTCGAATTTCAAAGATGGAAGATTCGACTAAATGAATACGACATTGACGTAAAATACATACATACATATCAAGTAAAGAAAATGGTATGGCAGACGCTCTTTCTCGTATTAACAGTACAGGATGCCTTTTTAGTGAAGAATCTGAATTTATTCATTCTGCCGATGAAGATTCCGAAAGTTTTATTTAAGTAACAAAACGACCATTAAATGTATTCAAAAATCAAATTAAATTAAAAAGATATTATAAAGACTCTATTAACAAGTAAGAAAGAGCTAAGTTCGGGTGCAACCGAATATTTTATACTCTTGCAACTTGCAAAAATTAAAGCCAAGTAAATTTTTTAAGATCGGAGTCTAAGCAATTTTATATATATATATACTTTATATAACTCATACACTTACGGACAAATTCGGGAAAAAATTTGTTAGAAAAACGAAAATCATTATACGTAGTATATCGGAGTTGGGGTAGAATTGACCCGATTTTATTTATTAACTATTATCATACCACATAATAAAAAAATGTTCCCAGGGTTTCATTAAGGTCACATAGAATCACCAATCATATGGATCAAAGTCAGCCGAATGTTCGACAATACTGATAATAGTTATATGAAGGCTAAAACAAGTTTTCTTCAATTTTAACCATTTAAGGCGTAAAGGTACACTATTCTAAAAAAAGACGTTCTGTAATTCTCATCGATATAATTCAAATATTGGCCGATATGTGTATGCAGTATAAAGCCAGCCGGCAAATTACAATATATTACTTAGATATCTTGCTACGGCAATCCCCTGTACCAAATTACAGTTTTATGGCTTAAATTAGTGCTTAGTTATGCCACTTTATAGGTTTTCGGTTAATGGCGATTTTGGAATGTGGTAGTGGCCGGATGACGCCCATTTACGAACTCGAACTTTTTTTTTTGTACTAGCTCTCTCACATACTCAAGAATATAAAGAGACATAAATATATAAGTATATGCATGCTCCTTATGATACTCCCAAGAATAGTTTTTTGTTTTCGCAATGTATGCAAATATGTATGCTTTTGCGTTTTGCTGTCGGCAAGGCTTGTCGTCGAAAATTGCGATAAAATCGCTGAATTGGTCGAAAGAGACCGGCATAGTAGTCATCAAACCGTTATAAACCATTTGAAGAAGCTTGGAGTCACTAAGAAGCTCGGTGCCACACGAATTGATTCAATAAAAATGCCGCAAGACTTTTTTGACAACCCAATATATCTCTGCACATGCTCGTATCATAATCTTATTATCTGCTCATATAAATGTTTTTATTTTATTTTTTTTCTTTTTTTTTGCGAGGAGGAAGCATCGAAAGCCTGGACCCCATGTTAGTGTGGAACTTTAATCCGAACTAAACCTCCTACCGTCCTGTACTGTTCGCCCCGGTACCACCATCAAGTATTACGTCGGAAGGATGGTTGAGTGACACTCTTGCGTACGTAATGGTCAAAATGCATTCAGTTACAAGTTGCATTTTCCCCACCTCTGTTGGTCTGATAACTCCCTTTGTACATTGTCATTGTTCGTCGCCAACCCTTCTCGTCACGTCAATGTTAGTGTGTTTAGATCGTGGTTGTTCGTTACATTTAACAGCTCTCTTCTGCGCCGCTGTTCGCTCGCACGTTGGGATTTCATAACCCTGGCTGCCACTTCACAAGCACCTCTCTACTGATTCGACCATTTGGTTTACCAAGTTATCGGGAGTTGGGTCTACACCGAACGCATTTTTTAAGTGTTGCCTCTCATGATTATATTTCGGACAATAGAAGAATGTGTGTTCTACATTTTCGACGGTATCGTCGTTATTTTCGTTCGAATCGTTTCAAATATGCTTTGAAGCTTTGAAGCATCCTGTGAGGATTTGAGTTAGACGGAAATCTACCTCGCCGTGCGGTCTGTTTAGCCATGGTTCAACGCTGGGGATCAGTCGGAATGTCCACCGCCCATTTTCGCTTTCCTGCCAGCGTTTTTGCCAGAGATTCACCGTCTCTGCCCTTCTTTCAGTGTATTATGCGGTAGCCTGTCATTTGTAAGACATTGAATTTCTTTGGCCAAGAGGTCTAAAGGGTGTAGCCCCGAGATTATTAGGGCAGCATCTTCCGATACTATGCGGAACGCAGAGCATACTCTCAGCGCGCAAGTGGCATATATAGAAAAAAGACCACGGTGCCACCTTTCCATCTTTTCCCACTAATGGCATTTTCCGCTAGTGTCTTCACTAGGGTTACTGCTGCGATTGTTGATCTTGCCTTCCTAAATCCAAATTGGTTTGAGGATAAGCTGCCGGCGTCGTCAATGGCCTTACTTAAGCGTTGATAAATGATCCGCTCAAGAATTTTTATCATACATTTTGTCATATATATATGTATGTCGCTAACTTTAGCTCGAACAAAGCCATTAAAGAGCATGCAGTCTCCAGTTGAGGGAAGCTAGGGCTACATTTCCATACAGTAGTCTTATTTTTTGTGTCACTTAACCAGTTTACACTCCGCCCGGTTTTGTATGGTTCGCTGATAGTGCCAAGTCGATCAGCTTTTCATCGTCGTCTGCTTTAGCGGCTTGACAATGGTTAAGGTTGAGTTGTAATAATCCCATACTAAAGGGTGATTTTTTAAAAGCTTGATAACTTTTTTTTAAAAAAAAACGCATAAAATTTGCGAAATCTCATCGGTTCTTTATTTGAAACGTTAGATTGGTTCATGACATTTACTTTTTGAAGATAATTTCATTTAAATGTTGACCGCGGCTGCGTCTTAGGTGGTCCATTCGGAAAGTCCAATTTTGGGCAACTTTTTCGAGCATTTCGGCCGGAATAGCCCGAATTTCTTCGGAAATGTTGTCTTCCAAAGCTGGAATAGTTGCTGGCTTATTTCTGTAGACTTTAGACTTGACGTAGCCCCACAAAAAATAGTCTAAAGGCGTTAAATCGCATGATCTTGGTGGCCAACTTACGGGTCCATTTCTTGAGATGAATTGTTGTCCGAAGTTTTCCCTCAAAATGGCCATAGAATCGCGAGCTGTGTGGCATGTAGCGCCATCTTGTTGAAACCACATGTCAACCAAGTTCAGTTCTTCCATTTTTGGCAACAAAAAGTTTGTTAGCATCGAACGATAGCGATCGCCATTCACCGTAACGTTGCGTCCAACAGCATCTTTGAAAAAATACGGTCCAATGATTCCACCAGCGTACAAACCACACCAAACAGTGCATTTTTCGGGATGCATGGGCAGTTCTTGAACGGCTTCTGGTTGCTCTTCACCCCAAATGCGGCAATTTTGCTTATTTACGTAGCCATTCAACCAGAAATGAGTAGACCATAAATCGGACGTAAAGCGCGAAACACATTTCGAACCGAACACTGATTTTGGTAATAAAATTCAATGATTTGCAAGCGTTGCTCGTTAGTAAGTCTATTCATGATGAAATGTCAAAGCATACTGAGCATCTTTCTCTTTGACACCATGTCTGAAATCCCACGTGATCTGTCAAATACTAATGCATGAAAATCCTAACCTCAAAAAAATCACCCGTTACCTGTTGTGCTGCCTTCTTACATACCAGCCACCTGACGCTTCCAGTGAAATGCTCAGTTTCTTTGGATCCTGCCCTCAGGCAGAGTAAACATTTCGGCTTATTGGTGTAGTCTTTGGGCTGATGTTCACCTTCGCCACATTTTCTGCAGATCTCAGACCTATCCTCGTTTGTGCACACTATCGCTGTGTGTCCATAGTCAAGACACCTGAAGTATCGCTGCGGCTACCTATGTTCCCGAATACGGCAGATTACCTATCCTTTACCTTTCTACTTTGTAGAAGCTGTCTAGCTGCCTCAACAGGGAGTTTTATGAGTGCAGTTTGAGTGTCTCCGTAAGCCTTTCTTATGCCCTTGATTGCTCGGATCGTCAATTCCTTGTCTACCAACTCTCTTTGCAGAGCATAGAGAACCTCTTCCTTACTGATGATTTCATCCAAGCTTTTAGACTCAAGTAAAATCTCCTGGGTCAACAATTTAATGTTTGCTTGGTCACCAAGGCATTTCTTTATATTTTCTTGAGAGTCTGTTGGTATCACTGTACCAAGATTTCGGCATAGGTAAGATTCCCATTTTTAGCGATCAATATGGCCTGGGGCTTTGTCTTCGGCAATTTCGTAGACTTTTGGTTAGCTTTCCTAGCTACCATGTTCCACGGTTCCTCCATTGGATTTAGAGAGTAGCAGTTAGCATGTTGTGATGCTTGCGTGCCCACCTGAGTTGCTGGTAGCGACTTTGTAGTGCCTTCTAAGTTGTTGGTATTGCCACTGTCCTTCATCATAATTGATCGTTTAAACTGACCAATCAGATTTGTTCTTGCCCGGGTTTTTGGCGAATTGAAACATGTTCGTTTCGTTTGTTCTTGAGTCTGCTCCTCTGCTATTGGTTCTTCAGAGCTCTTTGCGCGGCCACTTTTCGGCCGGGTAATCGGGAGAGATGCCGCCTCTCTAGCTTCTTTTGTTGTTTGTTTTTGCAGTTGCGCTATTTTGTCTATTTGGTCTATTAAATTTGGTTGACATGTCTTTGCTTCTGGCTGTGCGTGAGAGAGATTAGCTCATCTATTAGTACTCCCAGAGCGGAGAGCGCGTTCTCTCCTACGCTCATTGTTACCATCAAATCACTGCTATTGATTTTATTTGATGAAAACATGTTGACTACGCTGGAGTCGTTAGTCGAAGCTAAGCCATTGTCTACAAGAGTCACCTCGCAGGCAGATGGTTTAGCAACTTTAATGCTTTGCAATATGGGCATTGTTGGCTGACGGTCCGGCGATCGGAGAGTCTTGTTGCTCCGAGTGAATGGGCTATCATCCTCCTTATTACCAGTAAAGGTATTTGCCTGTTTGGCGTTAGCTGACATTTCCCCAGCTACGCCTACAGCAATCCTTTAGTACAGGTGATCACGGAAATTCCTCGGGAATAAATCCCTCGGTGATTTCTTTTAGTGTGGAACGTGGGTTGTGGGATTTGTTGGTCTTGTAGAAGGGAGAGAGAGAATATGCGCTTTTTTCGAATTCTCTTTTCTGTGTACCTTCGCACAAGAAAACAATAGATATTTAAAATATTTTTTATCACTTACTTCATTACACAAGAGCAGCTGCTCAGTTCTGTGACTTGTCTTGGATGATGTTGGCACTGTGTTTTTCGCGCACTTGGAAAATAATTTTGGCGTATTTCACTAGTAGTTAGAAGTCAGAACAACACATCACTTTCACTTCATTTCTCAACTTGTATGTTTCCACAACCGACCTCGCTTCATTCATAAAAACAGACACCGTAACATCTGCCCGTACATGCTTTTGCCTTTAAAAATCATAAATTGAACAACTTTCTGATGCTTCTTCATAGAAAGAAGTAAGAAAAGTGGCAACATAGCTCTTGTCGGTTTACATTATATGTCAATTCTAAAATAGTTTTCCGTGGCTCGCAAAAATCAGGGTAGATATGTATGCAAGCTCATACAAAAACATACATATATTATATACTCTGGCTTGTTGGCGAAGCTGTTACAGCGTCAAGGGAAGTGGTGACAATCGGAGGCCATTCGTTTATTTTTTCGGCACAGCTTGGATTTTCTACCAACAACACAATATTGTCACGCATTGTCGTCGCGTCAGTGCTTTGACAAAAGCATATTTCTATACTTAAACAAAATTATTTCAACCATTGTATATTTCTTTCATGCATAAGCAAACCATAGTTAGGACAACGCAATACAAGTGCCAATGGTGGTGTTGGTGGTAAGCGCTTGAAAAGTCAAGAATTTATTTTTAATTTTTGCCTTTTGCTGCCGGCACTGTTGCAACATTTCTTCTAAGCAGTTTTGCCATCATGACGAGAAATTTTTGTTTTTGGTTTTGTTATACTTCTTTGTATATGGCCGATTGGCGTGAGTAATAAATAAATAAATAAATAGTTTATGAGCAGCGACGCTTGTGCGGGAAGATGTGTTGATACGTACATATCGCTCATTTGCTGCAAGACCGGCATAAATCAAAAAACTTGATTTTTGAGTTAATGCTGCAGAATTGTTCGTTATATCATACTTCATGTTGAGTGAAAAATTCATATGAATACCTCTTATGTGCTCCGCTTGAGAAGAGGTGTAAGGTTGGAGTCACCGTGTAAGATTGTAGCCAGTTGAAAACTTTAAACGCGTTTTCTGGAGAATCGATTTTTTTGACTTATGCCGGTCTTGCAGCAAATGAGCGATATGTTGTTGCTGTTTTTGCTTCATTCATATTTTAAAACTTTTTGTAGCCACATACACATACACGTGTTTCTTTGTTTGCCTGAAGTCATATTTATGTTGATATGTGGCTAAATGAGCATCTGACCCCCCTCTTAATACAATAAAGCTACGCCCCACACATACACACCATATTCAACACGCCTACACCATCTACATCATCCACACATCATACTCCACACATCTACACCATATTCATCCCACACACACCAACTCATCATCATCTACACCACACCTTTCACACCACACACGAGGACACCAAACACAATCAACAAAAGGGACTGGCGGACGGCGCCAGCCTCTCTTTCTTATTCGATCCGTGCGCTTATACGTACATACGAGTACCGATTCGCTAGATTTCCCGCCTCCTAATTCGTTTTTTGCCAGCAAGATCATCTAAAAACAACTGGTAAGTGCCGCGAGTTCTTTTTATAAAAAAAAACCTCTAAAATTTACATGGTCCTTCGAAGCCGTACCGGACGGCAGTAGTGGTAAAAAGTCAAATAAAATAATAATAATCATAAAAATCGGTCCCGGTAACGCGCTAACAAAATCAAAAAAAAAAAAGTGTTAGTGGGAAAAACAAAAAAAAAAAAACCCGGAGTGTACAACAGTTGAGGAAAAAAAAGTGAAAAACCAGTTGGAAAAAGAAAAAAAAGGGAAAAAAAAAAGTTTTGCTGAAAAAGGAAAAAATTAACGGAGCTTAAAACAAAAAAAAAGTGAAACACCAGTTGGAAAAAGAAAAAAAAGAAAAAAAAAAAAAGTTTTGCTGAAAAAGGAAAAAATTAACGGAGCTTAAAACGAAAAAAAAAAGTGAAAAACCCGTTGGAACAAAAAAAAAAAAAGAGTGTGCAAAATTTGACAACGGTAGTGAGGTGACACTTTTTAAAAACGGTTACAGAATAAACCGTTGGTGGATATATATCGGTGGTGGCATGGTTAAATAAAAGCCAACATACAAAAAAAAAAAAATTGTTTTCATATCTACATATGTATGTCTGCATGTGCACACAACGGGAAAAAGAACAAACCACATTACGTGTGCAAATGTGTGTTGTATAAAGCTTAAGTGAGGTGACAAAGTGTGGTGTTAAAATTAATATACACATACAATACATACATATACGAGTATATGTAAGGTGACAGTGAGTTGAAACGGCTCACAAGTGAAAAAGAAAAAATAATAATAACTAAAAAGTGCGGTGAAGTGAGAGAGAGCAGAGTAAACGAAAAAATTAACACCTGCTATACATACATATATACATATAAACGGTGACAGTGGAGTGACATAAAACATCCTAACAAAAGGAATACAAAAAATACAAGCCGCAACACCAGCAACAAAAGAACAGGAGAATTGGAGAAGCAAGCGAATCACAAGCACTGGCACACACACAGGCACACGCACACCACCCACACATAAGATACACGTAAACTCACAAAATCCCCAAAAGCCCCTGGCGGAAAGCAAAGTGAGTAGTATCGTTTCATTTCTATTTTATATTATATGTACACATATACATATGTATGATTTGATACCAGAAAATTAAATTTGCGGTCAGACCAAAATTCCGGTCGGAAAAGTATTGAAAACCGGTTCCAAACTGTTTTCGGTATTCGGTTTATTTTACGGTAAAAACCGAAAACCCGCTAACAAAGCAGTTTGGTACTGTATAGAGCGGATTAGTGATTGCCGGTAAATGCTTACCGTTGTGTTATAACACAAAAATCATCCAATAAAACAAAAAAAAAAATTTTTTAAGACGTTTTGATTAATTCTATATCATTTTAAATGAGCTCAGACTCAAAGGAATCTAAAACAACTCAGTTGCTAAAAGTTCCAAAAATGATTTCAGACGAAAAAAGTCCGAGTACACCGGCTGAAGCTACACGCTCAAAGCAAGGTGGTACAAAACTAAAGAGGGGTAAAGACATTACTTATACAAAATTCATTGCTGAGAGTGACAGTTTGATACGATACTGCACTCGATTTTCATCTTCACCGATTCCAGACAATTCTGAATCGGTCTTAGAAATTAAAAAAGACAATTTAGACAATTTTTGGTCACGTCTCCAAGCGGCATATGACGCAATCGTAGAATCTGACGACTCAGATCTACCCGAAAATTTTAAATCATCAGCTTACACCAAGTATGAACACTGCCTAGACCAGTTCGAAGACACAAAAGCAATGATTTCTGACCAACTAAAGCTATTAAGAGCAATTGCACCTACTCCACAACCGAGAGTAGAGCTGCCACAAAGACAAGCCCAAGAGGCAAGTTCAGGTATTCACCTTAAAGTGCCAGTATGCGACACAGATATATTTCATGGTGGTTATGAACAGTGGCCGTCCTTCCGGGACATGTTTACAGCTGTGTACATAAACCATCCTAAATTATCACAAGCACAGAAATTGTATCATCTCAGATACAAAACCAAAGGTCAGGCAGGCGTAATAGTCAAACAGTTCGCTTTGAATGACGAAAATTTTAATTTTGCTTGGGAAGCTCTAAAAGCACGTTATGAAAACGAGAGAATATTGGTCGACAAGCAAGTGACGATACTAATGAATTTGCCAAAAATTTAGAAAGAAACCAGTGAAGAGTTCATAAAGCTTCAATCCACGGTTTCAAATTGTTTGTCGATTTTATCGACACAGAATATTCCCACAGATAATTGGGACCCCATTCTGGTAAACATATGCACAGCTGCATTACCAGAAAAATCGTTACTTTTATGGGAGCAATCGCTCTCATCGCGAAGAAAGTGCCCAACGTGGCAGCAAATGAAAGAATTTCTTACTACCCAATACGAAATTGCAGAAAGGGTAGACAAAAAACTAGTAAGAACGAAAAACGTTCAAAACGACCTCAATAAAAGCTTTAATAGACCCCAAGCAAGTAGCCACAATAATTCAAATAGAAACTTTTTTAAAAATCAATCGTTCTCTTCCGAACAATATAAACAAACGTCATGCGAACTGTGCAGAGGAGGTCACAAACTAAAATTGTGCGAAAAATTCAAAAAAATGAATGTTAGCGATAGAAACAATTTCGTAAGAACGAAAAAATTATGTACCAACTGTCTGTCACATGCGCATACGCTTAAAGATTGCGAAAGCAAATTTAATTGCGTTTATTGCCATAAAAGACATCATTCTATGTTACATATAACCAATCTTTCCAGCTTACCCCCAAACAATGCAAACGTTAAACGAGCAACAGGATTAGTTGCCACAACAAATTCTGAAAACTGCCAAGAAGCACCATGCTGCTCAAAGGCGTTAAAAACCCAATCGCTACATAGCGAAAATCACAGTAGGGTACTTTTACCCACAGCAGTTGTCTCCATCGAGCACCGAGGAGAACTGTTTCAACTCAGAGCCTTAATAGACCAAGGATCACAACGATCCTTTATAGCGTCTAGGGCACAAAACAGACTACAGTTACCAACAAAGCTGGCCAACTTTGAAATCACGGGAATGGGCGGAAGAGTTGTTCAAAACTCAAATAAAATCTGCCCCATTACCCTCTTTTCCCCCAAAGCGGATAAGCGCATACAAGCAGAAGCTATTGTCTTACCGCAATTAACCAATATGTTACCCAGCTATCACATAAATAGCAAACATTGGCAAAAGGTTTCACACCTAAAGCTAGCAGACCCCAACTGCAACACCCCCGCTCAAATAGATCTACTATTAGGCAGCGATCTAATACCACAAATTATTCTCGAAGGTATTGAGAAAATTACCGAAACACTTCTGGCGCAAAATACCATTTTCGGATGGGTCCTAAGCGGAATAGTTGCGGAACCACTTACAACATTAACAACTCAAGTTGAGGAAGTCTCAAATGAGTATCTCAATTCACAATTGAGAAAATTTTGGGAACTAGAAGAACTCCCCCCCATATCAGTCACAACCCCTGAAGATCAGTATTGTGAGGATTTTTACAAAGCCACAACTACTAGATCAGAAAATGGTCGGTACGTCGTACGACTACCACTTAAGCAACAATTTCCTAACACACTCGCCTTAGGTCACTCTCGCACCTCTGCAATTCAGCAGTTTCTAAGTATGGAAAGAAACCTACTTAAAAAAGGCGAACTCAAATCTGAATATGATGGTGTGTTAGAAGAATACCTCCATTTAGATCACATGGAGGAAGTAAACCCAGGGGAGAAAATCGTCAACGGCAAATACTAGTTCTTTTATCTGCCACATCACGCAGTAGTAAGGCCAGACAAAAAAACCACAAAAGTAAGAGTTGTTTTTAATGCCTCGAAAACCACTAGTTCAGGGAATTCCCTAAATGATATCCTATTTACGGGACCCACACTCCAGCCAGATTTAATGCTTCTGATATTAAATTGGCGTATATACAAATACGTATTCAATGGGGACGTTGAAAAAATGTATCGGCAAATAGGCGTACATAAAGACGACCAAGATTTTCAACGTATTATGTTCCGAAGATCCCCCACCAGTCCTTTACGCGACTTCAAATTAAAAACAGTTACATTTGGCGTTAACTGTGCACCATATTTAGCCATTCGAACGCTCCACGAATTGGCAGACAACACAAAGTCCGAATTTCCTCTGGCAACTGAAGTGTTGAAAACTCAAACGTATGTATACGATATTCTGTCTGGAAGTCACAGTCTTCCACAAGCATACGAATCATTATCACAAGTAATCCAAGCCCTCACATCCGCAGGGTTTCCATTAAAAAAGATTACGGCGAATCACCCAAGTATATTAAAAAATATACCAAACGAAAATTTGTTGGACACTAATTTCCTTATATTCGAAAAGGAAAGTACAACAAAAACACTAGGCATCCAATGGAATGCGATATCGGACCAGTTCTCATACACGACGGAGTCCATATCCGCATTATCAGCCATAACGAAAAGACAGATTTTATCCTCGGTGGCAAAACTTTTCGACCCCGCAGGATGGCTTTCGCCAATTATGATCCAAGCGAAAATCTTAATACAAGAATTATGGCTAGATGGAACCGACTGGGACGAACAAGTGAAACCTCTTCGCTTAGAAAAATGGTCCCAGTTCGCAAAAAATCTGAATGACATTTCTCAGATACAAATTCCACGATGGGTAAACTACTCCCCCGAACACAAAGTCGAACTACATGGCTTTTGTGACGCCTTAGAAAAGGCATACTGCGCTACTATCTATGTGCGCACGCAAAGTGATACCACGACCACAAGCCACTTATTAGTAGCAAAAGCAAAGGTGGCACCTTTAAAAACTATAAGTCTCCCACGACTTGAGTTATGTGGCGCACTACTACTTTCAAAATTAGTAGCCATGGTGCAAATGCATTTAAATATGACAAAATGCAAACTATATATGTGGTCCGATTCAGAAATTGTACTAGCCTGGTTGGAAAAACCACCACATGCATGGAAGACGTATATTTCTAACCGAACGTCTCAAATTCTTGACCTAGTGGGATCAGCCACTTGGCGTCACGTAGCCAGTGCTGACAATCCTGCCGATCTAGGTACAAGAGGGTGCAACCACTGCACCTTGCCACTACCACCCTCTGGTGGAATGGCCCCCGATGGTTGATAGAATCTCCTGATTCTTGGCCACAATCCCCCATGCGCAACATTATCGCCCCAGAAGGTCGAAAAATCGCCACCTTTCACACATTATTGGATGATGCCGACATCCTTGAACGATTTTCCTCGTTTCCAAAAGCGCTCAGAGTAGTCGCTTATATGTTCAAATTCATAGAACAACTCAAAAGCAAAGTTAAGGGATCACATAATTTCCCATGCAACACAGTGACGCACCTAGAGTTACAAAAGGCAAAGGTCGCACTAATAACATATATAATAACATATACACAAGCGCGCTATTTCAGCCGCGATATATCACTACTAAGAGAATCGAAGCCGATTGATAAAAAGAGCTCACTCTTAGTCCTCAACCCATTTCTGGACACGAAAGGTCTGCTTCGTGCCAATGGTCGGCTTGCTAATTCGAGCCTAACATATAACGAACGCCATCCCATAATAATCCCAGAGAGGTCATCATTTGCCACACTGTTCCTCCACTACATCCACATCTTAATGCTACACGCTGAACATCGTCTCATGCAACAGATGGTACGCCAGGAATATTATATCCCCCGTCTTAAGCCGCAAATCAAGAAGTGCATCTTCACATGCAAGATTTGCACTATGCACAAACAGAAGATGCGAAGGCAGATTATGGCAGCACTTCCACCGGAACGCTGCAATTTCGCTCTGCCTTTCACCACAACAGGTGTTGATTTTGCTGGGCCTTTCCAAGTAAAGGCGTCCATGTTAAGGTCTCCCACTCTCATGAAAGGCTATGTGGCTGTCTTTGTATGTTTCACGACAAAGGCAGTACATCTTGAGCTATGTAGTAATCTGACGACGGATGCTTTTCTCGCGGCATTTGCTCGCTTCGTCGCTCGACGTGGCTACCCATCAAAGATCATGAGCGACAATGGCAAAACGTTCATTGGAGCTCAACGAGCCACAGAAAAGCAATTTGTGGATTTCTTAAAGCAAGTGTCACCCGACATCGTACAAAAGTACGCCTCTCAAGGTATCAATTGGCAATTTATATCCCCAAGCGCTCCTCATATGGGCGGTTTATGGGAATCAGCTGTAAAGAGCTTCAAAATCCATTTCAAACGGGTAGCTGGAAATTATAAATTCAATTACGAAGAGTTTACGACGCTATTAAATCGAATTGAAGCCGTTCTCAATTCACGGCCACTCACAGTATTATCGCAAGTTCTAAAAGGAGCACCCATCCTGGCCATTCTGCGAAACTGAGTTAGTGACGTGACGTGTTTTTTCTTGGTGCTCCGTTTATGGCATCAAATACGATAGGAAATAATCCTAAATTGGTTCCTAAGCGCGCAGAAACACACACAGTGTCTACATCAGCACAAGCTAGTCAAAACTGAGCATAATAAAGCTACAAAAGCGGTGAGTGCTAAAACAATTAATAAATATTTATTTATTTGGGAGAAAGTGCGCACAAAAGGGAAATCGAGAAGAGCGTATCTTCTTAGCTCTCCCTTTGATACCTGCTTAGATCCCACAACCCACAACCCACGCAAAGAGAAATTCCTGGGCATTTTAAGCTGAGGAATTTTCGAGCAACAGCTACACTAGCGGACTGCTATAGGAATAGCTGAGAAATGTCAGCTAAACCTAAAGCAGCATATGCCATCTCTGGTAACAAGGAGGATTGTAGCCCGTTTACAAGGAGCAACAAGACCGCCCGATCGCCTGATCGACAAACCGCCCAGGCACTTAAAGTTGCTACACCAACTTTACAAGAGGTGACCCTACCAAATACGGCCACGCACGATGTGACTCCATCAAGTAACATCAAAATGGCAACTAACCAAGCCAGCGCAGCCGACCTGCCAACACAAGGCACCACCCGAAACGAAGATGTAATAAGTGTGAGCGAAGGAGAGAGCGAAGGAGAGAGCGCGCTTGCTGGTCTAGGCATACTAATAGAAGAGTTAATCGCGCTCACCCATGGCCAAAAACAAAGGCATGTAAACCAGCATATGCGAAACATAATAGACAAAATTTCGCAATTGCAAAAACAAGCAGTAGCAGAGGTGGGAGAGTCGGCTATCCACCTGACCGCCCAGACCAAAAGAGGTCGCATTATACTCAGCGAAGAACCAATGGCGGAAGAGCAGACTCAACAACAAAGCAAACGATCTTGTATCAATTCGCCAAAAACCCGAGCAAGAACAAGCCTAATTGGTCAGTTCAAACAATTCAGAAATAACAAATGATATTTCTACTCAGCAAATGTTTGGAGCCACTGCAAAGTCGCCAGCAATAAAACAATTAGGCACGCAGCCAAACAAAGGGCCCATTAATAAGGCAACAACAACAAAGCCAATAGAAGAACAGTGGAATATAGTAGCTAAGAAAGGCAACCAGAAGACAGCAAAATTGCCGAAAACAAAACCCCAAGCGATTTTAATATCAAAAAATGGGAACCTTTCCTATGCGGAGATGCTAAGGAAAATCAAGTCCGACTCAACACTTAGTGGATTCGGAAATGTCGTGACCAAGATACGCAAAACGCAAAGTGGTGAAATGTTGCTACAATTCAGCGGAGCAGTGATTCCAACCGTATCTAAGGAGTCTATGAAAAAATGTCTTGGGGATCAAGCTCACATTAAACTTCTGACCCAGGAGATTCTACTGGAGTGCAAAGACCTTGATGAAGTCACAAGCAAGGAAGAAGTCCTTTATGCCCTGCAAAGGGAATTAGGAAACCCTGAGCTGACAATCTCGTCAATCAAGAGCTTAAGAAAGTCATATGGAGACACCCAAACGGCACTCATTAAACTCCCGATTGAAGCAGCTAGACAGCTGCTAGTAACTAGAAAGCTGAAAGTTGGCTGGGTAAGCTGCCGTATACGAGAATATAGGCAACCACAGCGATGCTTTAAATGTCTCGACTACGGACACACTGCAAAAACATGCACAAACGAGGACAGATCCAGACTCTGCAGGAGATGTGGCGAAAGGGAGCACCAGGCAAAGGATTGCAACAACAAACCAAAATGTTTGCTCTGCTTAAAAGCCGGAACAAAAGAAATTGAGCACTTTACAGGAAGCGTCAGGTGCCCGATATACAAGAAAGCAGCTCAGCAGGTCACATGAGGTTCTTACAACTGAACGCAAACCATTGCCAAGCGGCACACGACTTATTGAAACAGTCAGTTGCCGAAAAGCAAATTGATGTGGTTCTACTAAGTGAACCATACAAAATCGGACAAGGCGTAACCTGGATAAGTGACACTCGAAAGAAAGCGGCTATATGGAAATGCAATCCCAACTTTGCGCAGCTGGAATCGCCTTTCTCTTCAGATGGTTTTGTTCGTACAACTATCAATAATATTAATATATACAGCTGCTATTTACCTCCAAGCCTTAGCGACGAAGAATACAGGCGTATTATCGACAACCTAGTGGTCGATGCCAGATGCAAGACCAAAGTTATAATAGCTGGTGACTTTAATGCCTGGGCTATCGAGTGGGGATGCAAAAGAACCAACAGCAGAGGTAAAACTTTACTAGAAGCTTTTGCTTCTCTTGATCTGGAGCTTTTAAATACTGGCAACCAATGCACATTTAACAAAGGTGGCCGACAATCTGTGATAGACTTAACGTTCGTACACTCTAGCTTAGTTCGCAAATCTCACTGGGAAATTAGTGATCATTACACATTTAGCGATCACTATGCAATTATATTCGAAATAAATACCGCACACGAACGACAGCGTTTACCGACCCTAAAAAGAAGTAACTGGCGACCCACAACGTTCGACCCAGACCTTTTTGAAGAAGTCTTTAGGCTAACTTCTCTTCCCGATAATTTTTTGTCGGCTAACAAAGCTGCTCACTCGATTATGAGCTGTATTAAGAATGCATGCGACGCTTCAATGTCTAAGCTATCTCGACGCAAACACCATTCCCCAGTGTATTGGTGGAATGAGACGATCGCCAGGTTACGAAAAGAATGCCAGCAAGCAAGGCGATTGTACCAAAGGTCACGGGGTACACCTGTATACACCACTCTCCAAAAACATTTTAAGGAGAAAAGAAAACTACTGAAACAAGCAATTAAAAAAAGCAAACAGGAATGTTTCCTTAAACTGTTCGACGATGTCGAAAACAACGCTTGGGGACTCGCTTACAAAACGGTAATGGGGAAATTCCGAACTGGCGGGCAAATGCCAACCTCCCCCTCAACAATTGAAAGAATTGTTTCGGTCCTCTTCCCTATCCAACCCCCACTCCATCAGGAGATCGTGAGATTACCACAAACCCAGGTTATCCCGGCTGTTTCGAATGAAGAAGTCCGAGAAGCATGCAAACGGTTAAATCCGTCTAAAGCCCCGGGACCAGATGGAATTCCGAATATAGTGTTAAAAACAGCGATCGATAGAAACGTAGACCCCTTTCGAACTATGTATAATACATGCATCCAGGAAGGCCGCTTTCCCACCATATGGAAAAGGCAAAACCTGATACTATTGCCGAAACCTAACAAACCAATGACCGAACCGTCCCACTTTCGGCCCCTTTGCATGTTAGACTCCGCTGGAAAGATCCTGGAGCGGATCATACACCAACGGCTAAATAAGGCAATCGACGATGCCGGTGGGTTATCACCCAACCAATTCGGATTCAGGAAGGCAAGATCCACAATTGCAGCTGTAAATTTAGCAAAGACCCTGGCTGAACGGGCTATAAGCGGGAAAAGATGGAAAGGAGGCACAATACAGTACTGTATGGTGGTAACCCTGGATGTAAAGAATGCCTTTAACTCGGCATCCTGGCACAGTATATTGAGCGCACTAAAAAGCTTCTCTGTGCCTCTATACCTTTATAACATAATAGTAAGCTATTTCGAGGATAGAACTTTGAGCTACAACACAAGTGAAGGCTCTAAAAAATATAAAGTCTCAGGTGGAGTACCCCAAGGATCTGTTCTTGGGCCGCTACTATGGAACGTCATGTACGATGGAGTACTACGACTGAAAGTACCCAAAAACGTTCATATTATTGGGTTCGCAGACGATATCGCTGTTATGGTTATAGCCAAACATATACACGATATAGTTTCGATAACCAACAGAACAATAGAGTTAATAAGCTGCTGGCTCTGAAACTAACGGACTGAACCTAGCGGAGAGCAAGACCGAAGCGGTACTCATTACGGGCAGAAAAGTCCGTGAAGTTGCCACGATCAATGTAAAGGGGGTAAGCATCACGACACAACCGGCAATTAAATACTTGGGAATCATGCTTGATGCAAGGATGTCCTTTAAGGAACACTTAGCGTACACAGGCGAAAAAGCCACAAAAGTGTGCAGAGCCTTGACCCGGTTAATGCTCAATACCCGTGGGCCAAAGCAAAATAGAAGACGACTATTAGCTGGTGTACTAAAGTCAGTCGCGCTGTACGGCGTCCAGATATGGGGAAAAGCGCTAGAAATAAAATCATATCGCCGTGGCCTTTTTTCGATATATGCCACTTGCGCGCTAAGAGTATGTTCTGCGTTCCGCACAGTATCGGAAGATGCTGCTCTAGTTATTGCAGGCTTACACCCTTTAGACCTTCTGGCCAAGGAGATTCAATGCTGTACAAATGACAGGTTACCGCACAATACATTAAAACAAATAGCAAGGGCAGAGACAGTAGATCAATGGCAAAAACGCTGGGAGGAAAGCGGAAACGGACGGTGGACATTCCGACTGATCCCCAATGTCGAACCATGGTTAAATAGACAACACGGTGAGGTAAATTTCCACCTAACTCAAATCCTCACAGGACATGGCTGCTTAAAAGCATATTTAAAACGATTCGGGCACGAAAATAACGACACATGTGATTATTGCGGAGGCGATACCGTCGAAAATGTGGAAAACACATTCTTCTATTGCCCAAAATATAACCAGGAGAGGCAACGCTTAAAAAATGCGTTTGGTGTAGACCCAACTCCCGATAACTTGGTAAGCCAAATGGTCGAATCGGTAGAGAAGTGGAAAGCTGCTTGCGAAGTAGCAGCCAGAGTTATGAAATCCCAACGTGCCAGCGAACAGCGGCGGAGAAGAGAGCTGTTAAATGTAACGGACAACCACGACCCAAACACACTAACATTGACGTGACGGGAAGGGTTGGCGACGAACAATGTACAAGGGGGGTTATCAGACCAACAGAGGTAGGGCCAAGTAAATGCAGCTTGTAACTGAATGCATTTTGACCATCACGTACGCATGAGTGTCACTCAACCATCCTCCCGACGTAATACTTGACGGTGGTACCGGGGGGAACGGTACAGGACGGTAGGAGGTTTAGTTTGGATTAAAGTTCCACACTGACTGGGGTCCAGGCTTTCGATGCTTCCTCCTCGTAAAAAAAAAAAAAAAAAAAACCCCTCCGATTTCACCGCCTTAACTCCAGGGCATTTTCTAAAAGGAGCACCCATCCTGGCCATTCCGGAGCCAGGCGTGGAGTCGCTATCAGTATTAAATCGATGGGAACGAATTAAAATTCTCCATCACGATTTCAGCCGCCGCTGGAAGGACGAGTACATAAAGGATCTCCACAAAAGATACCGTTGGAAGACTCCTGAACAAGCGCCTAAACTTGGAGACTGCGTCCTCATTCATGATGATTGTCTACCCCCTACTGAGTGGCGGCCCGGCCGCATAGAAAAGCTACACTATGGCTCCGACGGTCACATACGCGTCGTGGATCTTCGCACGCAAAACGGAACACTAACCAGACCGCTCGTGAAGCTGTGCTTTTTACCAACCATCGACGACCGCGAATCCGAAAATCGAAAAAACCCAAACTGATAATGTCGCGATATAATACAGTCACACAATTTATCACGAAAACGAGAAGTACGCCAATAACAAACCGCTAAAAAATAATAACCGTAAATAAAGATAACAAACCGTACATTAAACTAACAAACCGTAAAGAAAACTAACAAAAAATGGTCGATCCATACGACGGCCCATTCATGCCACATATCGTGGCACGATTGCCAATATCTAATTGTATGTCAGATTTCTAATTGACAATCTCATTTATACATAGATCACCATGGATGTAGATACACCAGTCGCAACCACGCCAACAGCTCGGGCTACCAATGCGTCACGCACCGTGCCTACTCCAGCGCCCCGAACTGTGGTGGCAACGACGCCGACAACTGCACCGGCAACCGCGTCTGTAGCACGAACTTCGGAGACCCGTCGGATAAGGTGTCCCATCTGTCGTCGCCCTCATCGTCTCCATCATTGTGGAATATTTAGGGGTATGCGGCCTTTGCAACGGCAGCAAGTTGCTCAGGCCCACGGGCATTGCATCAACTGCCTGTCGCACACTCATGCAACTACCGAGTGTGAGTCACGTGGGTTGTGCCAAATGTGCCACCGGCCGCACCACACGCTGCTTCACCGCAGCTCATCACGCGAGGTGAGTCGGCCACCCATCCATCGCGGCCGCATACCCCGATTCCAACCCTCAGGTCGTGCCGCACCCCAGCGGAGCGGAACATCATTGCGGCGTCGACAGCCTGGGTCACCATCTCGTCGTTCTACGGGGCTGAGCAGCGTTGTTGCAACGCTGCAACAGCTGCAGCGCCTTTTCGGCTAAACAGTCGTTTAGGGGGGCCGGGATGGCTAAATGAGCATCTGACCCCCCTCTTAATACAATAAAGCTACGCCCCACACATACACACCATATTCAACACGCCTACACCATCTACATCATCCACACATCATACTCCACACATCTACGCCATATTCATCCCACACACACCAACTCATCATCATCTACACCACACCTTTCACACCACACACGAGGACACCAAACACAATCAACAAAAGGGACTGGCGGACGGCGCCAGCCTCTCTTTCTTATTCGAACCGTGCGCTTATACGTACATACGAGTACCGATTCGCTAGATTTCCCGCCTCCTAATTCGTTTTTCGCCAGCAAGATCATCTAAAAACAACTGGTAAGTGCCGCGAGTTCTTTTTATAAAAAAAAAACCTCTAAAATTTACAATATGGTTGTGATAGACAAGGGGTTCCCTGGTGCGCATATGTATGTACATGGGTGCATATGCATTTGATGTTTTGTGCTTTGTGTTTTTAGCGACTTAGCTCTAATTTTTTGACAGGCGTATGAATTTTGTAATTATGTACATATGTATGTATGCATTTTGCTTCTATAGCTTGCGTGCATATGCCATAGAATTGGTACGAATGTAGATATTATATAGACGTAATGGGAATATGCATATGTGCAGGTCATTATTTTTTTTGCAGAAATGAAGGGAATGACGTGTCTAAATGAGAACATTTCAGTTCATTTCGCACATCTTCATTTTGTAATATTCGAAATAAATATTACATTTTTGAAATAATTTATTATTTAAATTATTATAAAATTATTTTTGACTTAATTTTTCACGATTTTGTACAAAAATTAAAATTTGTACAATTTTTCTGAAAAAAATTGTTCATATGGTGAAATTCCGTACTACAATCTTATAAGTTCTGTTAACTGCCCAATCAAACATCATACAGAATTCAATTTGCACCTTCTCTATGTTTTATGTTCTCTGGCTTAGTCTTAGATGAACCTAGATTAACCGTTAGGTGGACAAAGCTATTATGCTTTGTGGAAATAGGTTGCAAGAGTATAAATATGCTGCAGATTTTTGGAAATAGAATAATGAATATTATTTGGCATGTATCGATATACAATATATTCTAAGTTTGCTATGAGAGAAAAAGTATAGGCGTTGAACGGACTGGAATCTGAAAAGGCATTGTTAAAAATTTTAAATTGTGTAAGGGTCCTCAAAAAGTTTTAAAAATTGACCAACATCGAGGTTTAAATCATATACTCGTAAATATCAAAAAATTGTATAATTCATTCAGTGTAATAGTAAAAGTAACAACCGGTATAGCTGGTATTGGTTACATTTAAAGATTACATACATAGAACTTTAAATGAAAAACTTAGAATTATCAACACTTCAGGTAATAAAGAGCAAAAATATGTAGAAATTGAACAAACGTTTTTCACTTAAACTCATATTATAGTTCACTTTGCTAGTAATGAATTTCCATATACATTTTTTTAATAAAGAGTCACCAAAACATGATCATCAAATTATTAAAAAACAAAAAATAAATAATGTAAATGAAACCCGTCACAAACAGATATTGTTACAAATTTTGTAAATGCAGAAGTATCGAGGAAGACAAAATCAGTAATCCTTTCAAAAAAGTTAGTCTTATTAAAACTGAAGAACGGGGATAATGGGATGCCCAACTTATTCCAGTGTGAGAGCGCCTCAAAATAAGCGTTTTTTATAACATTTTCCATTGTGGCCAGATCGAACAAAATAAAAATTTTTGGGCATTTTAATTAAAATACTCATCATTTATTACGATTGCAAATTATTATATTATATATTGGACTTTTAATATATGGCGAAACTACTTAAATCATTTTTTATGATTTTATGGTATATTAAAACCACTGACTTTCGATCTTTCAATACTTAATAAGGCGAATTAAGCCTATTAGTTCTCAATTAATAAATGTTTTTAATCATCATTCTATTGTCCATTAAATTACAAAACGTTTCATGAAATATATTTAAATTTCACATTTTATTTGATTTTCATTGTTTTAAATTTTTATTAGCTATCTTGAACGACAGCAACAAATTCCTCCGTTCACATATATTTTTGATATAATTTCAATCTGGCCGTTCCAGTCATTCCAGTTGCAAAACGTCAAACCAAACCAACAGGAGACTTGGGAATCTCTTTATCTCTGCTGAAGAAGATGGCGAACACATGTTGTTAAATTTAAATGGCAAATATTAAAAGAAAACCAACTAAACCTTAACATGTGAATTATTTTTCGTATCATTCCTTTTCACTTAATATTTTTTTAATGTTAAACATATATTTAAATAATGTAAGAATGTAATTTAAGAACTTTAACTTGTAAACAAAGAAAAATTGCAGTGAATACATTGTATTATTTCAGATTGGTGGAGTGGTGGTAATGTTTAATGGAGACTTTTGCCTTTATTCAGCAAAAGCATTGAAACATCCTTGCCAAAGTGTTCAATTCAGCATTTTTGCCATTAAATACGGTCCCGTACAATAAGCCGAACCGTTTGTTCAAATGCGGTTTCACCTCATTTTCACTAGGTGTTGTTCGTTCGTCGCACATAGTCAACATTTTTTCTTAACCAAACGCGTTTCTGATTTAAACTTATTAAAAAACATTATATAAAAAAAAAATTTTAACTTTTAAACAAAATAAATATAACTTTATTAAAGTAAAAAAATACATTTCCCTTTACTTATTAAATGTACGGAAAACATTTTAATTTTACTTATATATGGTACAAAACTGTTCATGGTCTTCCGACCCTTAGGGAAAAGTGCAAATTCCGATCACAATTATAGCTTGAAAATGTTCGAGTTAATTTTTTTAATAAAGAAAAAGAATCACGAGGAAGTATAGGTTGGGCCATATAAAATTTCAAATTTAAAGATAGGGCGTAAAAGATTTAGTGTAGCGTTTGCTGTATGGCACGTAGCGTCGTCCTACTGGGACCAAATGTTGTCCAAGTCTTCCTCTTCAATTTGCTTGAAGAAAAATTCGGTTCGGTTCGCGATATCGCTCGCCATTGATGGTTACGGCGGTTCTTTTTTCATTTTCCAAGAAAAATGGGCCGATGATTCCACCAGACCAAAATCCGCACCATACAGTGATTAGTGCTGGGTGCATTGGCTTCTTGACTATTACGTGCGGGTTTTCTGTGCCCCAAATGCTACAATTCTGCTTGTTAACGTAACCATCGAGATGGAAATGAGCTTCGTCCGAAAAGACGATTTTTCGGTGAAATTGACCATCCCCGGTCAAACGACCTTCTGCCCAATCTGTCAATATTTCCCAGTTTTCATCTAGTGAATAGCGACCCATTTCGTAAATTTTATACTTTTTACTGAAGATATGTCACTTTTCGAATGGTATTTGACATTTCCAATAGATAATTCAAATTTAAAACGCTAGATAGCCCACCCGTTATACGTACAAACAAAGAAAACGTAGTCGTTGGAAAATCCTTCAGATTCTAACCTGTTCAGCTATGAGTGTGCTAAGTGATTTTTAAATTAAAAAATTTAGCTGTTAAAAAAATAAGCAAAATGAAAGGGAAATGTGAGCTTATTACAATATTGAAAGTGTGTATTTGAAAATACGATGTGAAAAATGTGAAACAATTTAGTTGAACATTGTGAAATAGTTATTTACACTAAGTTTTGAATTAAAATATTTAAAAAAATATAAGGGTTAGCAACATTATTTTTACATATTTCTCTTCTGGAGAAGCTCCCCTATGAGCATATACCCCATTTATACCGAAATTTGTTTTCAGTCCTCGACCACGGAAGTAATCGGAATCGTGCCAGGAAAAATCTACAAGATTTCAACTAACAAGAAAAACAAGTTTTATACTCGAAAAATGCGGTATTAAAAATTGAAAAAAGATAATTAAATAAATAAAACAATATACGTGCAGTGACACATGTTCACATATTGAAAGAGTGGGAATATGTTACTTAAAGTATGGCAGCAAAAACTAAAGATATTGCAGTGATACATACAAGTAAAATTTAAATACTAATTTATTGAATTTTGTTTTAATTTATTAACAAATTTAAATAATACGTCAGATTTCAATTAATGACTAAAGCTTCCTTCGATAATAATTGCTAAGGAAGGTCATCTCGATTATTTCACTCCTAACGTACGAGTGTAAGAGTGTTTTTTATTCTAATTGAATTGGAAACTATAAATTGTAAACATAAAACAGTTATACATATTTTTGTCTTTTTTCGCAATTTTTCATGCATCGTTTTACGAAACCGCTCAATGTCACCAATACCAGTTTTCCCAGTTGTGACTTCGACCGCTATATTCAATTGTTGACACCACTGCTTTATCCTAACATTATTAATATTTTGGTATATTTTTAATGTTTTCGGAGGTCCCATAAAATGAAAAAATTTTAGAACGGCTTTCTAGGTTTCTAACCAATTTAAAGGTGATGCTTTGTTATTTTTGAATAAACTTGCGGTAAAATCCCGCTAAACCCAAAAATTGTTTTGTTTCCCTTTCCGTTTTGGCAATCGGAAAATTTTAAATTGCTACGATTTTATTAGGATTTGGCTTTGTATCAGAAGGGGTAATAACTCGGTTTCTTGTTTTAAAAATTCACTTTGTCCGGTTGCACTTTTAAATACACTTCAACTAATCTTTGAAGCACTTTATCGAGCGATTCGATGTTGCTTCTACAGAGATGTATTGAAAAGTATTATGCCATCTAAATAAACTAAGCAAACTTTTCCAATTAGACCGTCCAAAACTATATTCATCAGCCTTTGGAACGTGGCTGGCGCATTTTTTAAACCGAATAGCATTCTCAAAAATTCAAATAGCCATTTTGGATAGAAAAGTCTGTTTTTGTCTTTCTATTGGATCCATTTCGATATGAGGGAATTCTTGCGCCAAATCAATTGTCGTGAAGTATAAACATTTACCTAAGTTGTCCAGTATCTCGTCCATATTTGGAATAGGGCACTTGTCATTTACAGTGATATGGTTTAACTTACGGTAATCTACAACGATTCTCCACTTTTCTTTACCTGAAGCATCTAGCTTCTTAGGTACCACCCAAATCGGTGCAGAATATGGAGAAGTACTTTGGCAAATTATTTTTTGTTCGAGCATATCTTTTATTTGTTTATTTACTTTCGCTTTACGTACTTATGGATTTAACGTAGATTGGATCTTCAAGAATAGTTTTTATTTTGTGTTTAATTTTGTGAGTGAATGTAAGTTTCTCGCCTTCCTTGTAAAATACAGTTTTGTGTTTCTTCAGCAATTTTTTTAATTTTTTCGACTCTTCATTATTTAAGTGGTTGAGTTTAGTAAATTTACCATCATTAACTTTCAACTCGGTTAGTAAGTTAGTTTAACAGTGTCGAAAAATTTGTATATATGTACATACATATCGCTCATTTGCTGCAAGACCGGCATAAGTCAAAAAAATCGATTCTCCAGAAAACGCGTTTAAAGTTTTCAACTGGCTACAATCTTACACGGTGACTCCAACCTTACACCTCTTCTCAAGCGGAGCATATAAGAGGTATTCATATGAATTTTTCACTCAACATGAAGTATGATATAACGAACAATTCTGCAGCAGTAACTCAAAAATCACGTTTTTTGAATTATGCCGGTCTTGCAGCAAATGAGCGATATGTCCTTGTAAACTAATCGTATTGCTTTTTAAATCGATCGTAGAGTTGAGCTGACGAAGTGTATTATAGCCTTTTAATCCATCGTAATTATCGGAAAAATTATAAACGTAAAACGTCAATTTGTGTTAAGGTAATTGTCGAAAACTTCTGGAATTTGTTTAAGTAATACTTTTCCTATAACTGTTGTTTATAATATTGGTTCAACTGCAACGATTCTAGTACTAAGAACTTGGGGCTTAATTAAGCTAACGGAAAACCCCGTATCTATCCATCCATTTTGGATTTGAACGATAAAAGTAATTTCCATCCCTATACTTATTGCCAAGAGAATAATCTAAAAAATCGATTTTCACTAGATGGAGAAAAATGTTGAAACTCGTTACCATTTTCTCTATTTGAATTTACGTGAGAAAGGTTGGGAACTCTGGGAAATTAGATGTTTCTTTGATGATGATTTTGTTTGGTTTTGCTCAGTCTTCTATCATCTTCAAACACATTATTTTCTTCCAAAATTGTATTTGTAAGGCAATTGAAATAAAATGCAGCCTCTTCTGAAGAGATTGTTGTGTACCGGGGTACAACGCTATCGATGCTGTCGACATACAATATGTACATCGCCAAGTAGTTTTTGTTGACGTCAAACGGTTGAATCAGGTTTGCGCAATGAGATCGCGCTTACCTTTTCCTTCCGTCATTGTTGTTTCTTTATTTATATTAAGAGAGCTCAGCTGGAGGATGGAGTCATGTGTAGAAGTTCACGCAAGTGAGGAAAGTTCTCTGATCGCCATTCACGACTTCCGGTCTTTGACAAAGTATCCTCTGGGTAGCCTAAGAACATCCGTTTGAAGGCGAGCTAAAGTGAGAAGGCGAAATATCCCCTACTTAGGGTTGTGCGCTGGGTTTGGGACCCGCCACGTAAAAGAACACTGCCAATGAAAATCAACTATAAGCCTCAGATGAGAGACCCCCCTTTTGATGACGACCATGGCAAACGAAATAAGGACTACGATACTACAGGCATGCACCTGGAATGTCCGGTCCCTTAATTGGGAAGGTGCCGCTGCCCAGCTGGTTGATGTCCTCGTGAAAATAAAGGCTGACATCACCGCCGTCCAAGAAATGCGATGGACGGGACAAGGACAGAAACGAGTAGGTCCTTGTGACATTTACTACAGTGGCCATATAAAGGAGCGCAAGTTTGGTGTTGGATTCGTGGTGGGAGAGAGACTCCGGCGCCGAGTACTATCATTCACTCCGGAGAATGAACGTCTAGCCACAATCCGCATCAAATCGAGGTTCTTCAACATATCGCTGATTTGCGCCCACGCCCCGACGGAAGAGAAGGACGATGTGACCAAAGATGCTTTTTATGAGTGCTTGGAGCGCACTTATGAGAGATGCCCCGCCACGCTGTCAAAATCGTGCTTGGCGACTTCAACGCCAGGGTGGGCAAAGAAGGTATCTTTGGCACTACGGTCGGTAAATTCAGCCTCCACGAGGAAACATCCCCAAATGGGTTGAGGCTGATCGACTTCGCCGGGGCCCGAAATATGGTTATCTGTAGTACTAGATTCCAGCATAAGAAGATACATCAAGCTACCTGGCTGTCTCCGGATCGAAAAACCACCAACCAGATCGATCATGTTGTGATAGACGGAAGACACGTCTCCAGTGTTTTAGATGTGCGTGCGCTCCGAGGTCCTAACATCGACTCGGACCACTATATTGTTGCAGCCAAAATTCGCACCCGCCTCTGTGCAGCAAAAAACGCACGCCAACAAACACAAGGAAGGTTCGACGTCGAGAAGCTGCAATCACAACAGACAGCCGAAAGATTTTCTACTCGGCTTGCACTCCTGCTCTCTGAGGGCACTCGTCAACAACTCGGTATAAGGGAACTGTGGGACGGCATTTCAAACTCCTTACGTACAGCTGCAACCGAAACCATTGGCTTTCGGAAAGTGCAAAAGAACAGCTGGTACGACAAGGAGTGCCGTGTCGCAGCGGAGAGAAAACAGGCTGCCTACCTCGCAACGTTACGATCGACCACAACACGTGCGGGATGGGATAGATACCGAGAGTTGAAAAGGGAAGCGAGACGCATTTGCAGGCAGAAGAAGAAAGAGGCCGAAATGCGTGAGTATGAACAGCTTGATAAGCTGGCCGACAGGGGTAATGCTCGAAAATTCTACGAAAAAATGCGGCGGCTTACAGAAGGTTTCAAGACTGGAGCATACTCCTGTAGAACCCCCCAAGGTGATCTAGCCACCGATGCCCAGAGCATACTTAGATTATGGAGGGAACACTTCTCCAGCCTGCTGAATGGCAGTAAACACATAACACCAGGAGAAGGCGAACCCGATTCCCCAATCGATGACGATGGAGCAGACGTTCCATTACCCGGCCATGAAGAAGTTCGAATAGCAGTTGCTCGCCTGAAGAACAACAAAGCGGCAGGGGTCGACGGATTGCCGGCCGAGCTATTCAAACACGGCGGCGAAGAACTGATAAGGAGCATGCATCAGCTTCTTTGCAAAATATGGTCGGATGAAAGTATGCCCAACGATTGGAATTTAAGTGTGCTGTGCCCAATCCAGAAAAAAGGAGACCCCACAATCTGCGCCAACTACCGTGGGATAAGCCTCCTCAACATCGCGTACAAGGTTCTATCGAGCGTATTGTGTGAAAGATTAAAGCCCACCGTCAACAAACTGATTGGACCTTATCAGTGTGGCTTCAGACCTGGTAAATCAACAACCGACCAGATATTCACCATGCGCCAAATCTTGGAAAAGACCCGTGAAATGAGAATCGACACTCACCACCTATTCGTCGATTTCAAAGCTGCTTTCGACAGCACGAAAAGGAGCTGCCTTTATGCCGCGATGTCTGAATTTGGTATCCCCGCAAAACTAATACGGCTGTGTAAACTGACGTTGGGCAACACGAAAAGCTCCATCAGGATCGGGAAGGACCTCTCCGAGCCGTTCGATACCAAACGAGGTTTCAGACAAGGCGATTCCCTATCGTGCGACTTTTTCAACCTGCTTCTGGAGAAAATAGTTTGAGCTGCAGAACTCAACAGAGAAGGTACCATCTTCTACAAGTGTGTACAACTATTGGCGTATGCCGATGATATTGATATCAATATTAAATTAATACGTCACATTTAAATTAATGACTAAAGCAGTGGTTCCCAAACTTATTTTGTCTACCGCCCACTTTGAGAATAAATATCTTTTTAGCGCCCCCATTTTTTTACCTATTTAAAACCACTATAACTTCAAATTAATTATTGTTACCTATATATGTATATTAACGGAGAACTCTAAACGAAACTTTCACAATAACCAGCAAGTTGAAACCTGAGCGCAGTAGGTAACATACAACGGCGCTTAGGTCTCAAGTTAACTCTTACGGGCTCTACCTGCCAATAAGAATGATTATTCAAACACAACTTTATAGTATTAAAACAGAGAATCTTTTATTAAAAATAAAACAAAAATATTCGATCCATTTATAAAAACTAATGTGAAGGATGAATCTGATGCTGTTTAGTAAGTTTGTTAATATCAGCTTCCAATTTACTCAAGAACAGTCGCAAGTCGCCACGTTCGGTAACAAGCAAACGATTTATATTTTTATCAAGCAGTGTTGTCACAGCACTAAATCAACGTTCACACAAATATGACGATGGGAATGCTATCAAGAATCGTTGAACAATTGACCAAAATCCAGGGTACAATTGCCAGATCGGTTTTTGTAGCCAAAATTCTTGGAAACCATTTTTGAACTTGATTTTTATTTCCTCGTTTGTTATCAATTCTATAAGTTCTTCTTCCAGCTGAGGTGACATTGTTGTGTTGACATTTGAAAACGGATCCAACACCCGGTCTGGTTTTTCCAAGTTCAAAATGTCCTGGTATCGTTCGGTGAAGTCAATGTAGAGGTTTTCCAAATGTTAGCAGTAGGCAAACAATTCGTCGTTACTGCCTGATACTGATAAATTCGGAAAATTGTGAAACTCACGTCTGCCCAGATTCTTTTTGTGTAGAAGCAGTTTGGCTGCGAAAGCAGCAACGACGTTTTTTGTTTTAATTAAATTTAGTTCATCGCTTTGCAGTTGGAGATTCAACAACATGATTTATACAGGTCTGTCATGTAAGCTATATCATTCTTTGATGTTATGAGCTTGTCTTGAAATTCTGTATCTTTAGTTTCCAAGAACTCTATAACAGACTCAAACAGGTTGTAGAATCGAGTCAGACAATTTCCTCTTGATAGGCAACGAACTTCAGTATGAAACAACAAACGATTGAAATCCTCGTCATTAGTAACACAAAGCTGATGAAATAATCTATCATTCAAAGAGCTGTTGCGGATTTTATTGACTGCTTTGATGACATATTGTAGTGATTGAAATAGTTTTTCACTTAAGTTTCTAGCAACTAAATGTTGTCTATGAATAACACAATGTACACCAAGGACATCTGGAATTTTATTTTTTAAGTGCGCTATTAAGCCTTATGGCACCCTATCATAGCCGGAGCGCCATCCGTAGCAATTGAAATAATATTTTTCAAAGTAATCTCTTTCTCATCGCAAAACTTTTCCAATATATTGAATATGGTTTCGTGTTTTGTATCGGTCTCTAAATTTCTAGCAAATAATAGTTCTTCACATATTTTCTCATCTTTAATAAACCTCACGTAAGACAACAACAATGATTCATTAGTTGGTAAAGTGGACTCATCGAGCTGAATTGAGAATTGGCTTGTCCTCAGGTGATAGCACAATGATTCTTCAATGTTTTCATCCATTTCATCAATTCGTCTTTGCACAGAATTATTACTCAAAGGAATTTTTCGGATAATAATGTATCTGCGGCCGGTTTATGAAGCACGGTAGTTAATACTTCATTGCTGGCAATATTAACTCTGCTCTGATGTTATGTGGTTTGCCTTTTTGAGCAATTAACAAAGAGATATTGTACGAAGCTCGAAGTCCGTCGTCATCTTGCTTAGCAGCCGCCGAAAATAGTTTTGCTACACTTGGCTGAGTATTATGCTTATTCTCTAGGTCTTCAAAATATGCTACATTCTTGTCTCTCTTATCTGGATGCATTTTATTCAAATGATCTTGCAGTCTTGAAGGCTTCATTGCTTCATTCGAAAATGTTTTTAGACATAGAAGACACAAAGGCGAGGATGGGTTTGTGGGATTTTCAATGAATCCGAATTTAATGTATTCCGCACAGTATTGCCGTCTCGTCTTTTTTACTTCCGACATTGTTTTGCTTTGAGAAATACGTTAAATTCGCGAGTAGTGTAAAGGGGGCGTAAGTAATGCTCATCTATTGCGCGCAAAACCACAAATGAATATAAAATAAATATTACATTGTTTATATAGGAATGCTTAAGCACAATTATTATATAGTAGTCCAAAAATATCTTTCTCCTTTTCGTATTATCTTATTTTTCCTAGAAATACATTTGTAAAAAAAGGATCTTTATCCTCAAAGCATCTCTACATCAGCTCGAACCTACCTACGCTACACCTTTGCGCAAATAATTATCTATATTATGGCAATAGCAATACGTTTGCATGTTAGTACTCTATAAATTCTATCCTGTCGAGATGCCCCGTTATGAAACGGAGCGACCGATTGACATGGTTTTCACTTTTTCTATATTCAATAAAATAGGACAGATATATGAACTACGCGAAGAGAAATATAGAACCGAGTTTGAGCAATTTTTTAATTCATGTTAGTTGATGTTCACAAGTTGTTGTTGAGAGTCGAGAGCTCATGCAGTCGTTGTCTAAGAGGCCTCCTAGCTAAATAAAATTACAAATAACCCCCAGGGCCTCTACACAACGCCTCCATTTTCTTTCTGGGTCTCTTACCGCCCCCCATGACACCTGCAGTGCCCACAAGGGGTCGTTATCGCCCACTTTGGGAAACACTGGACTAAAGCTTCCTTCGATAATAATTGCTAAGGAAGGTCATCTCGATTATTTCACTCCTAACGTATAAGATATTGATTTATTGTTTGAGTGAGTGTAGCAATGTCAGTTACATATGTATAGAGTGAGTATGAGTGGTAATAATTATAAAAAAAACATATATGGGTCAAACACGTCAAGTAATCCAGGGAAATATCGCAAAATCACCAATTTTGAAAATTAGCAGTTTGTTAGGAGGGGACCAGACGCAACCGCCCTGATATAAATATTTCGTCAGGATTAGAATAAGGTTGAAATTTAGAGGACGATAAAAAAAAATAAAATTATTTTCTCATAAACTAAATAAGAGAGAGATAAATCAATGAAATTTTGTGAAGTCAAAGAAAATTGTTCGTGCTATACTATAAATATTTTTTCATGGTCCTTTTGTTTAAATAATATTATTTTACACATTTTTTTGTTAAATAATTGAAATTTTTTAAGTATTCTTCACGCCTAAAAAACTTGAAAAGTATGTGACACAACGCGGAAAATATTCATCTTTAATAATCACACATTCGTCGTTGCGCAGTGCGCTAATAAGTTCCCGACATCTGTGCCGCAAGAAAAGTTTATTTTATGATTTCCTGATTAATTATGAACAAAAACGATAAGAAACTACCTTTTTTCGTATAAAGTTTGCTTTTATAAAAGTTATAGTAATAATACTATATAATAATTATATATATAATTATACTATCGTTAAAGCGGTTTCCTAAATAAAAAAGCAATTTTTTTCATGGCATATATTTTTGAAGTTATACTTCTTATACGAGTTCGGAAAAAGTTGCGTTAAATGTATATTGCGAAGATGTTCGAGTAGCGAGGGAAGCGAGGGAAACGGTGACAATCGGCGATCGTTTTAGACCAGCGTTATCCACGGCCTATGCCATGGATAGTATGATACGAGACTCTTTGATTCGAGAGAGAGTTGTCAAAACTCGCATTTTTTATAACATTTGCCAATGATGCCACTGCTGAAAAATATTAGATTGGATATTTAATAAATTATATAAAACGCTAAATTAAACACTTTTAAAATGCATACATATATAAATGTTAAAACGCAAAATCATTAATTAATTTACATAAACATTTATTTTGCCAAAATAAGTTCGCACAGTTCAATGAAATTTCATTTCACATTAATTTCGTCAAGTAATTATAGCGCTTTACTTCTGGCATCCCGCCTTTTCTGAAGTCAACTGTCAAAAATTCCCTGATCTCCATCGCTGTCAAATAATCAGGGAACGCGTTTGACAGAAAAAGAGAGCCAATGCTAAAGTTTCGTATCATATTATCCATGCCTATGCGCACAATAGCGCACGGACAGTGCCAGACACCTCACACCAACATGTCGCGACAAGTGTCTGTGAAAGCACGATTGTGCTACTGTATTCAACTTCGTAGGCAAGCAAAGAAGAATTTTGCGATCAGTTGACGCTAGAATAACCAGCACAAGCATAACGTGCACACAGTCACGTTGGGCAACACTGTTTTAGACTTCTGCATGAATGTACCCATATCTAGCTTAACGACCTGTACAGTAGTGTAGTGTTCTTAAAAATACTGCACTCATTCTTTGCTGTACAGTATACCTCTTAGTGCAAAAGTAGGTAGCACAGTATTTTTATTGTTCTCACTTAGAGTGAGAACAGTATATGGTTGTACTCTTCGTGAGTGAGTACTACATTTTTCTACGCTGTATATTAAGCGAAATTATAAGGACAGCATGCCTGTGCTATTATACAACTGTGCAGATGAGTTCAGTTTTCAACACGTGCTTAAACATGGATGGTAGCAGTGATGCCAACGCAGTGGTTTTACTTTCCCTCTAGTGGGCAAAAAACTTTTTTAGTGGTTGGTGGTTTTTTAGCGGTAAATACCCTCTGACGGTAAATACAAAAAACTAATAATATATATTATATATATTCTTCACAATTGCTTTCCACATAAGATATTTTAGTTCTATTTCAAGCTCTTAAAGAGCTACGAATAAGACAAATAAAGATAGCCTTTTATATCTCAAGGGGGGAGCTGTACTCAATTGTTTGATATACTCATACGTTCTCTTTTATCTTGTTCGCTCTCTCTTTCTTCGTAACAGAATAAATTTTAATTTTTTAAATCTTTTAAAGTGAAAATTTACTTGTAATGTACTCCATCATTAATATACTCATATAACAATGTTTAGTAAACGACAGTATTCTCAAAAATTAAAGTTTTCTGGCTCAAAGACCCTATTTTAAAAGATTGGTTACAAGTTGTAGAAGATAATGACGGCAATAAAGTAGCTAAGTGCAGGTTATGCGGTTTAAAGTTGCGGAATCACTATGCAGATTTAAAAAGTCATACAACGACCAAAAAGACACCAAGAAAATGCTAAGGTAAATCAAAATAAGATTATTTTTTATTATTCACTTTTTCTTTAAAAATTTAAAATATAGTGGTCTTTTAGTGGTTTTAGAGACACTAGTGGTCCCTGGAAAAATATTCTGGCAACACTGGATGGTAGAGAAAACGACGCTCATGCAATGAATGCACAAGAAAGATACTGTCCAACTCGTTGGAGTACGATTTTTAACCAACTTAAGTCGGTTGAGTTAAACTGGATAGAATCTTCCCAGATTTTGATGAAAAAAAAGAAATATCTAGAATTTAAGATATTAATTTAAATAACATAGCGAAAAAGCTGGAGGGTAGCAATTATCAACCATTGCATTTTACTATTCCACACATTAATAACCTAAAAAAAATAGCCACTCCGAAAGACAATGACATCGAAATTGTACAAAAATGCAAGTTTTCACTTCTAAAATATTTAGATTCCATAGTTCATGCCAATTTAAAAAAATTTCATAACATTGCCCTATTTTTATTTCCACCCACCAATAAATTGACAAAATTCACAGATTTAGAATAGGAAGAGGTTGTCAAAGACATTGATGAAATGATGATAGCTATTAATATAAATAGCCAAAATGATGATATTGAAAAATTAATTAAACCCACACAGGAAATAGATAATATTTTTGCAGATTATTCCCAACCTATTCAGAGCACTAACATTATATCCTATATTAATGTTAATAAAGCTTACAGTGAGGATTTTAATGTTCTGCAGTGGTGGTCAATTAACAAAGACCATTTTCCGTTGCTCTACCAAATTAGCTGCAAGATATTAGCAGCTCCAGCAGTGCAGCATCTGAAAAGGTTTTTTCTGTAGCAAAAAGTTTAATTAGCGAAAAACGCTCAAAACTTGCCACCACTGAAGACTTGGTAAACAAAATAATGTTTCGCCATTCCAATATTAATGATTTAAATATAGAATCTTTTGTAGCATAAAATAATTGATATAATTACTTTGAATTTAAATATTATTAGTTGCTAAGCTCTATGTTTTATAATAAATACATTGTCAACGAAAAAATAAAACCAATGTCTTTTTATCTTATTCTTGCATATGGCATACCAGTCATGAAGTTTCTCTCACTGTAAACTGCACACCAAAACATTGTACAGTGCGTTGACTGCACACCAATTTTGCTGTACTCATTAACAGCTGTACAACTATGGAGTGAGTGGAAACACTGCCTGTCAATACAGTCAATATTTCCCTACTCACTCACACTCAATTATACTGTTCAGAAAAATTAGTGTGCCCACTTCTAGAATAAGTAATTCATTTGCCGTTATGGGTGCAATAAATTCTGCTACGAATTCTTTATTTAAACTTGCCATTGCTCGTCCGCGACCTTTTTTATTCGGCGATATGAGAAAAATGAGATTTTGTGTGCACACAGCGCAACACAAATGCGTGTGTGCACTCCGATCGTAAACAATCAAAAATTTTCGCCAACATGGATTGGTATGGGCACATGCGCATGAACGAGTAAATCGCAATGGAACACATACTGACGGAACACACATATGTATATGCCGTGTATAGCCAATTTAAACCAACCAGATTGTTTGTATTCGCTAAGGACGGACTGACCGAAAATTTTTAATTGACATAATTATTAGTAGAAATATGAACTATTTCCCATGTGTAAATAACTATCAATAATTGTATATATATATATGTTACTTTAATAAATAATAATACTAACCAAGAAATCTGAGGGAAATATTTGCGACTGATGTCCCAAAAGGACTGTGGAGTATATGAGGTGTTCTGATTACGAATTTTAGTTCCAACATATAAGGAAGGGCTAAGTTCGGGTGCAACCGAACATTTTATACTCTTGCAACTTGCAGGAATCAAAGCCAGGGAAATACCTTAAGGTGTGAAACGTCAAACAAAGGATCGGACTCTAAGCAATTTTATGTATACATATACTGTATATAACTCATATACTAACAGGCACATTAGGTTTGTTAGAAAAACGAAAATCATTATTTATAATAAATGGCAGTTGGGGTAGTATTGACCCGATTTTTATCTATTTTCCCCAACACACCGCATATTATTAACTATGTGGCGCATTAAAATGTTCGATCTTGATATTAGTCATATAGGGGCTAGGTCAAGTTCACGCCCAATTTTCTCGATTTTCAGGTTACACTGTTATTTGTAAAACTCGCTCTATCGTTTTAAATGAGATAACTCATATATTGGCCGATATATGCGGTACAAAGTTAGTCGGAAGTTTGATAGTTTATATTAGGTATATGGGGAAAAATTGGCCCATTACGACCCATTTTTAACATAAAGGGTGATTTTTTAAGAGCTTGATAACTTTTTAAAAAAAAAAACGCATAAAATTTGCAAAATCTCATCGGTTCTTTATTTGAAACGTTAGATTGGTTCATGACATTTACTTTTTGAAGATAATTTCATTTAAATGTTGACCGCGGCTGCGTCTTAGGTGGTCCATTCGGAAAGTCCAATTTTGGGCAACTTTTTCGAGCATTTCGGCCGGAATAGCCCGAATTTCTTCGGAAATGTTGTCTTCCAAAGCTGGAATAGTTGCTGGCTTATTTCTGTAGACTTTAGACTTGACGTAGCCCCACAAAAAATAGTCTAAAGGCGTTAAATCGCATGATCTTGGTGGCCAACTTACGGGTCCATTTCTTGAGATGAATTGTTGTCCGAAGTTTTCCCTCAAAATGGCCATAGAATCGCGAGCTGTGTGGCATGTAGCGCCATCTTGTTGAAACCACATGTCAACCAAGTTCAGTTCTTCCATTTTTGGCAACAAAAAGTTTGTTAGCATCGAACGATAGCGATCGCCATTCACCGTAACGTTGCGTCCAACAGCATCTTTGAAAAAATACGGTCCAATGATTCCACCAGCGTACAAACCACACCAAACAGTGCATTTTTCGGGATGCATGGGCAGTTCTTGAACGGCTTCTGGTTGCTCTTCACCCCAAATGCGGCAATTTTGCTTATTTACGTAGCCATTCAACCAGAAATGAGCCTCATCGCTGAACAAAACACGCGCGCGAAACACATTTCGAACCGAACACTGATTTTGGTAATAAAATTCAATGATTTGCAAGCGTTGCTCGTTAGTAAGTCTATTCATGATGAAATGTCAAAGCATACTGAGCATCTTTCTCTTTGACACCATGTCTGAAATCCCACGTGATCTGTCAAATACTAATGCATGAAAATCCTAACCTCAAAAAAATCACCCGTTACATACATTGACAGAGAAGGATTATCCCTGAATTTCAATTATATATCTTACACGTTGACCGATATTTTCGATAAAAATTAAACTAAAGGTACTGTAGTCCAAATATTCGTTATCTAGGGACTTAAACATTTTTGGTTGGATTTGAGAAATTTTACTGGAAAGTAAAATTCAAGGTGAAATAATACTTTTTTTGCGCATTTATTTCTTAAATATGGATTGAGTAAATTTATTTGGACTTTATGTTCATTATTGAACACATTTTTAACAATATCCGTTTGTCGATGTGGCAATGGTGCCATTACGCCCATGTACGAATTCGTAATTTTTTTTTAGTAGGAAACTCGCATACCAAGTTTCATCAAGATATCTGAATTTTTACTAAAGTTACAGCTTGCACGGATGGACAGACAGACAGTTACGTGGATTTCAACTATAACAACATACAGCTATTTTTGTCATTTTAGTAAATGTTGGTGAATTGACCCCTAAATCCCTTGCCAGCCAAGAGCGGTTAAAAAACTGGTGAAACAGTAAGTTGTCAAACCCTTAAAAGTAGTGAAAAAAGTGCCAGTTTGCCATAGGCCGCGTGAAGTTTCTAGCCACTTTTCCCCTCACACGTACGTATACATGTGATCATACATCTCTGTTGCTGTTGACTCTGAAAGAAAGGTGATTTATTTAAAAAATCATAATAATATTATCTGATTATCTTATATATAAAAATGAATCGCAAAATGTGTTGGTAAGCGCATAACTCAAAACGCCTGGACAAATTTTGCCAATTCTTTTTTTAAAATGTTCGTTGAGGCTCAAGGATGGTTTTTACGTCAAGAAAACCCCGAATAATTGCCGGAAAACCCCTAAAAACAGCCCTTTTCTTCTTCCCATACAAACGAATGTTTGTTTGTTTATTAGTAACGCTAAGGCAACGACAGAACCAATCTTGGTGAAATTTTCTGAGAATGTTCTGTGTGGATCGGGGAAGGTTTAGAAATAAAACCCTGTATGCTTTTCGTGAGGAAAAGTCGGGAAATTGGACGATTCCAAAAAGTTAATTTTTTCCATACAATTTTTTTTTTGTTTTGTTTTTCAATTATTTGAATCGTTAAAATTTGTCGTTTGCTTCAAAAATTATTCAGTGAAAATGTTATGTGTGTTGCACACAAAGTGATCAATTACAGATTGAAATTTGCTACGGTCGGCACTCTTTTTGACATCAACTTAAGTATATTAGCAGCCCAAGGCACATGACCGAGTACTCCCAGGATGCGATGCCATACGTGCGGTATTATGCTGTCAATTAGCAAGCGATCGTCACGATGTCACACCACGATTTTTCAAACAACAGCTATGATGTTTGATGGACTTTATCTTGAAGCAACGTATATGTGGTGCTGTTAGATGCTAAATGTACTCTTTGAATGTCAAAAGAGAGGTTTTCCGCACGCATACATTCTTCTTTGGATGGTGGTTACACCAGATCAAATCGATGAAACCATTTCTGCGAAAATTCCTGATCCAGAGAAAGATCCAGTATTATACGAAGTGGTGGAAACCAATATGGTTCAGGGACCTTGCATCCACTACAATCCCTTTTCGGTTTGTATATCTGACCATAAATGCTCGAAACACTATCCATGTGCTTTTCTCTCGGAAACACAAACTGAAAATATCCACTCTATCGGCATCGCTCACCAGATAACAATGCCGGAACATTCCGCATTAAATTTAGAAGAGTGAATATCGAAGCTGACAGCACATGGATCGTACTATATTCCACACTGTTGTTTCATTCACATTCAAAACTCATATCAATATTGAGTATTGCAGTTTGGTGAAATCTATAAAATGCGTTTGTAAGTACGCAAAGGAAGCAATACGTGAACTGCAATAAAGCGCTTTGTAGAATATTTGCTTTTGCAATTCATGAACGTTTTCCGACTGTTTTGCGTCTCGCATTTGATTAGAAGAATGGCCAAAGAGTGTATTTCAACCCAGAGAATACAGTACAGCCAGTAGAAACACTGCCAGCAACAAAATTAACATTTACGAGTTTTTTCTCAACTTTCGTCAGTGAACCGTTTGCGAGGACATTCGGAAATACCTTGATATTATACCTGGAATGCATCGTCGAAAAAATAGTTGCGCAGAAAGCAAGGCCACCCAGTAGATGGGCATCCAGGTGTGTTATCAAGTAATGCATTAGGACGAATCTACACAATCTACCCGAAAAACGACGATTGTTTCTACCTTCGGTTGCTATTGATTAATGAATGCGGTTCAACTTTATTTGCGTCATTGCGTACTGTGAATGGTACGGTGTCTGCGAGTTTTGGAGAAGGAAGCCAGCAATTACAATTGCTGGGAAATGTCAATCACTGGAATGCAAATGAAGTTCGCGCACTTTTCGCGATAATCATTTCGACATATCAGCCTTCAAATCCGCACCTATTATGAAATATGAACAAAAATAGCATTGCCGAAGACATATTACATCGTCTTCGCTAGGACTTGGAAATGGGTCAATTCTGGTTAATACTTCCGGTGGTTTTATATCAATTCCATTCGCCGCTTATCAATTCACGAAAAATGATCACGAATGTTCGGCCATTGCCAAAATATCGTAACTACGATTCCTTAAGTGCACGCGCAATCTTAGCTGCCAAAAATACCGATATTGTTGACTTAAACTGGAAGATTCAAAGTCAAATTCCGGGAGACTTGCGCTCATACAAATCGATCGATCGTCTTGACAATGAAGACGACGTCGTGAACTCCACTGGATAGTTTCTAAATTCTTTGGACAGGCTTGGTGTGCCACCGCATCATTTGCGTCTCAAAGTTGGATCTGTCGTTATTATGTTCCGCAATCTGCGCTATCGAATACAAGGGGGCAGAATACTTGATTCAAATAATTCCTTTGAGTTCTAACGATTTGCCATTTCAGTTCAAACGTATTCCGTTTCCAATGAAAATTGCATTTGAGATGACAATCAACAGGAAACACGGATAGTCGCATAGTGTGTAGCATAAATTTGGAAATGCTCTGTTTTTCACACGGTCAGATATACGTGGCGTACTCACGAGTTGGAAAACTATCTTTTCTGTTCACTGGAACAGAAATCAAAAAATGTTGTTTATCAAGCAGCGTTACATTGCAACGTTAAATTAAACTTTCTTTTCATTTCAAAACACATAATTTCACGCAGGACAACGGCTGCGGGGTCAGCTAGTTTAAAATATAAAACAAACATTTGTTTTCACATATTATGTATATTGGATTGTGCAGGCCGCCTTAAACGCATAAAATACATACTTATGTATGTATTTATTTTTGCGTATTATATTGGACTTCGCAATCCAATTTCAAACAACACACACTATTTTCACATACTTACTTAACAATTTATATTTGCTGCTTCTGATGATATTGCTGCTGCTGCTATTTCCAATTCAGTTCTGATTTCCAATGCTATAAAAATAAATGAAGTAATTATTTGCAAAATATTGTTACAAAATCACATAAAGTCATTTACTTACCTTCTTGTTTTACGAACACGAATAACATGCGTCTTTCAATCGTTTTTTATTACCCTTTTGGGGATTTTCTTTTGCACTATGGACAATTTTTGAAGTTATACTTCTTATACGAGTTCGGAAAAGGTTGCGATAGATTCATATTGCGCAACCTTGTGTGCGAAGATGTTCGAGTAGCAAGGGAAGCGGTGACAATCGGCGATCGTTTCTTTCGGCACAGCTCGGATTTTCTACCAACAACACAATGTTGCCATGCTTATGCTATTGTTGTTTTTGTAGAACAATGTCCAAATTTTTGGTTGGTGACATATTTACATGTGCGCGCATATGTAGGGGGAATGTTGGGCCACGTTTTGATTTCGGTTAAAAAGTCACATAAAAGTTATTTTTTGTGAAAATCCCAAAGCATGGATTTGTAGTGCGAGTCGTAACCTTCCTTTTGATAACATTGGTTTGATAAAATTCTACAAAAATTTAAAAGTTATAGCCATTGGCGCAAAAAACCTGATTTTGCGATTTTGAAAAAAGGTGGGGAATGTCGGGCCAGTCTGTAAATCGATTAAAACATGATTGTTACTGATGAAAAACGTTTATTTATCAATGGAAATGAAAGAGAGATTCATAAATAATAAGAAAAATAGGAATTGGCGAAAAAAATTATTCCGACTCGCAGTGGATGCAGGTGTAAGTGTTCGGGTTCGGTCCGGCACATTTCAAGTGAACCCCTCGATCACAAACGATGCAATGGACCGTGTTTTGACGATTCTCGTGCTTCGGCATCTTCGATGTCGGTTTCGGTCGGAGACGGGCTTCTCTTCCGTGGCGTCTTCGATTTGCCACGGCCTTTTTGCTTCTTGGCTGCTGGTTCATCGGTTGCCTTCGTCAATTTTTCCCGCTTTTTTCGGCCTTGTTACGCAGATCTGCGACAACCTCAGGCGATGTCAAAATCGTTGACTCCATTGTCTTGCGGCCACGTTTTGATTTCGGCGCAGGTGTGCCCAATTTCAACGGGCCAACCGATTTCAATGCATCACGGAGCTGTGGAGCCGAAACAAGAGACAACGACGATGATGCAGCACCACTTGTTGAAGCTGGGGCACTTGTCGATGCCTCCGACGTTGACACCTTCTCATTCGCAGCAGTCACAATGGCATCACCAGAGGCAAGAACTCGACGATGATTGTCGGCGTCTTTCTTTTCGTCACCGAACAAATTTTCGCCGCTCAGTTCCGAAGCGACAAAGTCAACTTCAGTGAAAATTTGCGGGTTGAACGGGTAGATGCCAGTTGTTCGGAAGCCGGATTTGATGGTTTTCGGCGTTAACATAACATCGAGGCACTGATCGACAAGGAGCGGCACATGATGCAGATCGAAAGTGACACCAATGTTGGACTTTTTCCATGCATCATGCTTCACGGTCATCATGCCTTTAAATGGTGCAAATACCGCAACATCTAGCGGCTGCATTTTGTGCGTGCATTTCGGCGGAAAAGACCGCAACGTGATGCCATGATCCAACGCCAAATCTATCGCCTCGATCGATAAATGCGAACCGTGGTTGTCCAGCAGCAACATGGTTGGCGAATCGGCATTAGCACCGGTGTGCTTGATGAAATGACGCATGAATTGAGGGAATACGTCAGAGTTCATGTAACCAGAACCGTTCGCAACACCAACAGCGCCATGACTCGCATGAGTCATAAAAATCTCTTTCATGTTGACTCGGGTAAAGAGGAAGAATGGCGGTATAGACTGGCCACTAGCGCTGACGGCCAAAGCCAAAGACACATTGGTGTCTTTTTCGGCAGATGTTGATGAGCCGACCTGCTTTTGTACTTTGCGCGCGATGGTTTTGACAGGTCTGGTTGGCACGGTCGGGCACCCGGTTTCATCCATGTTCCATATTCGGTGAGGTTCAAACGGCGTCTTACCGAGAACGGATGAAAGATTGGCAAAGAATGCATCGACATTCTCTTTGTTGAATCGCTTCGCACGGCTCTGACTTACTTGCTCTGGTGTTCGCAGTGACAAATTTTTGTGGCGTTTCATGAACGCCAACTGCCAATCCTTACTCGCATGTTGATTGTCGTTCCATGGATCCGGATACGTCGCGCCAACTTTCCGAGCAAATTCATACGCGAGCTTACGAAGCTCCATCAAACTAATTCCATAGTTGATGTCGCTGGCCTGGAGAATGTAGCTTATCAGCGCCTTCTCTTGTTCGATGTTGAAGATCTGAAATAAAAAAAAAATATTTATTATTCGATGAAAGAAAAAGAAAGAAACCAGCAGAACTCACTGTTTTTGTGCCCATCGTCGTGCTTTCAGCCAGCAAATTCTTCGTTACATCGGCATTGGCAGTAGTAACGTCGATGCTCGCACCATCAAATGCTGCAATATAACGCATCAGGTTGGTCCTCGGAATTTTGTGTGCCGTCGCAGATTGTCGAACGCTGTTGTGATGTATTTTCACCGACTTGATCGCCTCCAAAATGTTGTCGAAATCAACAATTTTCTCTTGTTTGGGATAGTACCGCGGCATAATGACTAAAAAAAATTTTTCGGAGCACGAAACTATCAGCAAATGTTGAAAAACTATTGTGTTGTTGAAATTCTGCACGAAAAATCACTTATACACGTCAAATATATGAAGTTAGCATGTCAAATGTAAAAAACTATGTGGCCCGACATTCCCCGTAATAATTCCCCAAACGCTCATATTTGCAAAATGGCGGTGGATAATGAACACAATGTAAATTCGTGCAAAATTTCTTTTGTGTGTCGAAGGCTAAAGGCTCAACTAATATTATAAACATATTTACCTGGATGAATTTATTGGAAAATGTGAAAAAAATCAACTGTACACAGAGTGAAAAAAAACTTTCGGAGTGTCGAATTTCTTTTTGTTGTCGCAAGAGGTTATAACACGTGTTCACAGCTCGAGTGCTATATAGAAACTGAGCTTAGTATGAGACGAGCCGATGACAGTTGGTTGCAGCTGTCAACCTATACTAGGGAAAAAAATATCGCGCTGGCACGGGATTCCTGCCCAACATTCACCACCGGGGTTTGTATGCTTGTGCATTATTGAAGTTATACTTCTTATTCTTTCGTTTGTCTTTCATTTCTGCGTTAGTCTTCATTTAAATTTTTTGGAAATATACCCACGATGACGAGGTATATCGTTTTATCTGACATCGTGAGGTTTATGAACTTCATTTCTAATTTTGTCTTGTGGCATATTAGAAATGATATTTCTTCGCTTACAACGGTTAAAACGACTTCGGAGTGGTGATTTTAATGAATAAAATCCATGGTTTTACACAAAAATGATGCAGTCAATAAGTACAGTGCCCTTATATATGTTTGTATGCTTGCGCATTATTTTTCTTTCGTTTGTCTTTCATTTCTGCGGATTTTTAACTATTTTGTGCGACTTTTGGTTGGAATACTCTGCGTTGGTCGTTGAAAAGTTTAGACTATACTTCACAGGATCATTTCTGTAGTCTTTCTTATGGGTTGACAATTAACAAGTCGCATGGAGGAACTTTCAATGAAATTGTTTGCTATTATGAAAAAGTTCAATCTCAACAGTTAGTTTATGTCGCACTGTCAAGAGCTGTTGCAAATAAAGGAGTTTACATTATCCCAGTAAACAAACAGAAAACATTTTATCATGGCATTGGAAGGAATGACAGGTCATGTCGCGCTTTGCGAGATGAAATGATAAAATTACGTCAAAATTCAATTTTCACCTTAGAAAAAAAATTATTGGAGTTTCCTAGCACAAGAAAATGTTTATCAATAATATCATTCAATTGTGAAAGTCTTCGTGCTCATATTGATGATTTCTCAGATAGAGTGTTTAAACAGTCAAACATCTTGATGATATCAGAAACATTTATGAACGACAACGAGCCTACTGTGTCCGTACCAAATTTTGATTTCGTTGTAAGATTTCAACGAAATGAAAAAAGAAATTCATGCGTTGCTATTTATCACAATAAGCAAGACTAATGTCATATACTCACTCCTCATTTAGATATAAAGGCTCCGTACGCGAGTGATGCTGATGTGACGATATCAACATTAACAAGAATTGGCGATTTGTGTGCGGTAGAATGCAAAATGATATGAATAGCGATGATCATAATAGTAAAAAATTGAATTTAATTGCCATTTATACATCACCAAATTCAACGATGAGAGATATAAAATTTTTCATCGGTAAAGCTTTATTACCGTTTAAACAGCAGGTTCGCGAGCTATTGCAGATATTATCGGAGAACCAGTAGAGTGTAGCGAGCAACCGGTACTCCTTGCGGGAGATTTCAATGTAAATTTGTCATTGCCAGAAGCTGAACCATTACTGGCATTCCTCAGAGAGAAATTTTCATTAGAAATGATCAATGGAAGAAATGATCCTACAACAAAAGGAGGTACGACTATTGATGAGGTATCCGCGAGAAATATAGATAAAATAGATGTAAGACATTTCATTTCGTATTTTAGTTATCATAATCCAATTGTAAATATTATAGATATCAATCCGTCAGAACCCAGAAATGATAATTGAATTAGACTTTGCTTTATAAAATGTGCATAACAAATTTATAAAATGTGAATTGAGGAAAGTGTTGGTCACTCCAACATATTCTTATCCTTGCCCTCTCGCTAGTTTTCTTTCATACAAAATGATATGCATTTCTTGGAATATCACTAAGAAGTATAACTTCTTCCGCGCGTAGGGACTCCACGCACCTTTTTTTTCTCATTCGCACTCATTCAAATAAATCAAGAAATGAAAGAAACTTTTTTCATCGCATTTGGGCAAACAAAAAATATTCCGAAAATGTGCGTTGCTGTTAGTGCATAGAGAAAAAATGTGTAGTTATATTGAAATATTTGAGAAAACTGGTTAGCCGTGGCTAGCAGGGTCTCTTGATTACAACACATGTTAGCAACCCATAATTGGCAAGACACAGTATCCTAACATCATTGCCTGTAAGCAAGTGTAATTTATTAGCTTGAATAATTCATACTTAAATTGTTTACAACTCTTCGTTCGTCTCTTAATACAATATAAAAAATTATATCGTAGATCAACGTTTACCGAATTGCACTTTTTTGGCTTCTTTATCTCGATTATTATCCAATAATGTTAATGTTTTAATTTTTGACAGCAGCTGATAATTTGCAAACCAATGTTGCAAAAATACAATGGCGTTTTAGTGTTGCTTATTTGCAAGGGTGTAGCAGGTTCAACGCTGTACATTTTGTTAGTGTAAAAGCAATAATATGCTCACTAATTTGCAATTGTAAAGATGCAACACCATTTGTACCAAATTCTGAATTGCCTTAATATTTGTATACTCTTGCAACATGCTGTTACAGAGTATAATCTATACTAGTGCGTTAGAATCTGCTATATTTATTGATTGTCCAGTGAGAATTTCAAGACATTTCATGGATTGGAAGTGAAGTTATTGCGTTTTAAGTATCAATATTGTATTATCGGTGAGAAAACGAGCTTCGAACAAAGAGCCAACATTAAATTTTTTTTAAATTGGTAAAATTTACCGAAAAGTTTCAATAATAATAATTTCAATTATTGATGAAACAAGTTTATGGCGATGATTACCTATTCCGTAGCAGAGTAAACGAGTGGTTTCAACGTTTTTAAAGTGGTCGTGAGGACATAAATGACGATCAACATGTGGGCCAATCAAAATTCGTGATCACCGGAAATTCCATCGAAACTGTGCGGGAATTCATCAAAAATCAGCCGAAATCATCATTAAAATTGATGGAAATGGAATTGAACATCTCCAAAACATCGATTTATCGCATTTTGACTGAACATTTGGGCTTACGAAAGGTGTGTGCATTGTTTCTTCTGCACAGATTGACTGAGGACTAAAAATTGCTCAGAATCCAACATTCGAAGGACGATTATTTGACCAAAATCACATTTTAACCATTAATTACTCCCCGTATTTACTTGATATGGCACCGTGCGAGTTTTCGGTAAAATTAATTTGCCCATGAAAGGAAAGCGTTATGCAGAGGTAGAGACAATTCAAAAGGCTTGCACCGGCATACTGGCGGCCATACCGGCCAATGAACTAAAACACTCGTTCGACATGCTTTTGGACCGTGCGAAAAGGTGTATTGAAGCAGAAGGAGACTATTTTGATTAAAAAAAAATTGATTTTGCAGAAAAAACTATTTGTTCTGTTTTTTTAAAGGTCCTGTTTAGTTTGGACCTTGTAGTTTTGTTCAGGAACGGTTATGAGTATCGCCTAAAACGCTGCGATATAGATATGGGGTGATCAAATTGAAAAGTTTACCACATATATGGTGCAATTAGTGTGTTATCTTAACTGAATTGGGTGAATGTGGTTTTCTCCTAACGGTGTATTTTTGCGCCTAAAATAAATAATATTGGGTGATAACTTGTCCTAACGCCAATATACTTAGTTAATTTCAGGATTTTAAACAGCCGGTTGACTTTATTCCTTATGTATTGATGATGGTATATGAGGTATTCAAGTCAGAGGGCATGGTGCTGTTAACAATATGGAGTAATGCCAAAAATAGATCAAATCGATCAATTCTACACATCTTAGAGACTATATCTTAGCAAAATTAACTGAACGTATAGTATATTACGAGAGCCCGTCCGTTTGACCGTGCAAATTGTAACTTGAATAAAAATAAAGATATCTTGATGAAACTTGGTACATATGTTCCGTGGAAAAAAGTAAGGCGGAGTTTGCGAATGAGCATTAGCGGACCATCGTCAAGCCCCAAAAACGCTATATATAAAGTGCCATATGTACCAAAAAAAGGTATGGCATCTGTGGTCTGAAAATTTTAAAAACTGGTTGTGGTCTCGACCTCCCAGAGGTTTAATGTACATAATCTAAACAACCAAAGCTACTATACCCAAATTCTTCTTCTTCTCTCTTGGAGTAGATACCGCTTACTAGGTTATACCCGAGTGTACAGTAGCCCACCACTCGTTCTTCTTTTCGCTGTTTGGTGCCAATGGGAAATTCCAAATGAAGCCAGGTCCTTCTCCACCTGGTCTTTCCAACGGAGAGTTCTTCTTCTTTCTCTGCGTCCCAGGCGGTTACTGCGTCGGATACTCTCACAGTGTTTTCATTCCTTCGGATGATATGACCTATCAATGAAGCCGCTGTCTTTTAATTCGCTGTATATCTCGAACACCTGATTGTTCCATTGTCCGCAGAACCTTTCTCTCGAAAACTCGTTACGTCGACTCATCAGATGTCGGCATCGTCCATGCCTCTGCACCATATAGCAGGACGGGAAGCATGTCAAGCTCTTCATACTCAGGCATTTTGCCTTTTATACAACTAATGGTTTGTACGTATGCCATATTATGACCAGAAGTTTTCGAAATCCAAAAAAATACCGAATATTTGGAGCCCAGAACCTATAGTTGACTTTCACGACAAATACAGGTCAAAGCGTGAGTATAATTGAAATTCAGAGATAGTCTTTTCCTGACAATGGTATATCTGTGTGCCGAAAATGGGTTAGATCGTGGCAGTACTTCCCTTAGCTCCGGTATGCCTAACAAAAACCAATTTTGAACTTCAATCATATTGGTAGAGCGTGGTTTACTGAAAACAATATATAAAATTGGGCGAAAATTCTTCAATTTGAAAAAATTGGTGGATGAAGAGTCCTGCTGGAGGTAATACAAAAACGTACTTAAGGAAGGGTAATGCTTTTATTCTAAAAAAGCGAATTTTTTGGGAATTTATTTCTTACATATGGGTTGAGTAATTTCTTTTGGACTTTATGTACATTATTGAGCACACTTCTGACAATATAGGGTAATTTATATGTTATTAGTATTATTTAGAAGAAATAATTTGCGGTGAGATAGCTAACAACACAGGAATTAATATAAAAAAGATCAGTATATACACCCAACTATTTTTTTACACGGCAGATACGTTCCTCCAAAATCCGTGTAAAAAAAAAACCGTGTAAAAAAATGTTTATAAAGTTTCAGATATGCATACAAATTGGATTTTATTGAGCATTAAAACTTAAAATACATAATTCATACAGGTGAAATATTGGTAGGTTGAGCAAAACACAAAAAAAAACATCTGTTAACCCAAAACTAACAACAGAATAATTAGAATAGAAATAAAGACAAATATTTACATACATAGGTACAATTTTTCGTCGCTACTTGATGACAAACGCAATTGTTTGCGACGAAGTGTACTAAAGTCGGCATCATCACTGGAGATATCCATCAAATTATCCAATGGAGACTTTCGTCCGGTTTTGGAGTTTTGAACTGTCGGACTACTTTCCGAAAGGTCTTGCGCCGTCGACTTTTTTATCAAAAAATCTTTTATAGAAAGTTGAACTTTTGTTTTTTTAAGTTCTTTATACAACTCTTTATACTCAGCAGTACAATTACTAATATCTCGTTCGAATTTCAGGGCACGTTCCATATTAGGATCATTTTTTTAAAAAATGATTCACCATTGTTTTACCAAATGTTAGACCGTCATCAATTAAACTAGCAGTTAGTTGACATATTTCGGTCTCCTCGTCATTATCGCTATTATTGTTTTGCCGTCATCTGTTATTTATTCAATCAGACAATCATCATCTAGAGCAGTGGTTCCCAAACTTATTTTGTCTACCGCCCACTTTGAGAATAAACATTTTTTTAGCGCCCCCCTTTTTCACCTATTTAAAAACCAATATAACTTCAAATTAATTATTGTGACCTATATACTCATATGTATATTAACGGAGAATTCTAAACGAAATTTTTACTATAACCAGCAACTTGAAACCTGAGCGCATTAGGTAACATACAACGGCGCTTAGGTCTCAAGTTAACTCTTACGGGCTCCACCTGCCAATAAGAATGATTATTGAAACACAACTTTATAGTATTAAAACAGAGAATCTTAATGCGAAGGATGAATCTGATGCTGTTTAATAAGTTTGTTAATATCAGGTTCCAATTTACTCATGAACAGTAGCAAGTCGCCACGTTCGGTAACAATCAAACGATTTCTATTTTTAGTAAGCAGTATTGTCACAGCACTAAATCCACGTTCACACAAATATGACGATGGGAATGCTATCAAGAATCGTTGAACAATCCAGGGTACAATTGCGAGATGGGTACAATTGCGAGATCGGATACTGATAAATTCGGAAAATTGTGAAACTCACGTCTGCCCAGATTCTTTTTGTGTAGAAGCAGTTTGGCTGCGAAAGCAGCAACGACGTTTTTTGTTTTAATTAAATTTAGTTCATCGCTTTGCAGTTGGAGATTCAACGACATGATTTATACAGGTCTGTCATGTAAGCTATATAATTCTTTGATGTTATGAGCTTGTCTTGAAATTCTAAAGAAGTTTCCAAGAACTTTATAACAGAGTCAAACAGGTTGTAGAATCGCGTCAGACAATTGCCTCTTCATAGCCAACGAACTTCAGTATGAAACAACAAACGATTGAAATCCTCGTCATTAGTAACACAAAGCTGATGAAATAATCTATCATTCAAAGAGCTGTTGCGGATTTTATTGACTGCTTTGATGACATATTGTAGTGATTGAAATAGTTTTTCACTTAAGTTTCTAGCAACTAAATGTTGTCTATGAATAACGCAATGTACACCAAGGACATCTGGAATTTTATTTTTTAAGTGCGCTATTAAGCCTTATGGCACCCTATCATAGCCGGAGCGCCATCCGTAGCAATTGAAATAATATTTTTCAAAGTAATCTCTTTCTCATCGCAAAACTTTTCCAATATATTGAATATGGTTTCGTGTTTTGTATCGGTCTCTAAATTTCTAGCAAATAATAGTTCTTCACATATTTTCTCATCTTTAATAAACCTCGCGTAAGACAACAACAATGCTTCATTAGTTGGTAAAGTGGACTCATCGAGCTGAATTGAGAATTGGCTTGTCCTCAGGTGATCGCACAATGATTCTTCAATGTTTTCAGCCATTTCATCAATTCGTATTTGCACAGAATTATAGTAGTATTATTACTCAAAGGATTTTTCGGATAATATCTGCGGTTTATGAAGCACGGTAGTTATTACTGCATTTATTGCTGGTAATATTAACTCTTCTCCGATGTTATGTGGTTTGCCGTTTTGAGCAATTAACAAAGAAATATTGTACGAAGCTCGAAGTCCGTCGTCATCTTGCTTAGCAGCCGCCGAAAATAGTTTTGCTACACTTGGCTGAGTATTATGCTTCTTCTCTAGGTCTTCAAAATATGCTACATTCTTGTCTCTCTTATCTGGATGCATTTTATTCAAATGATCTTGCAGTCTTGAAGGCTTCATTGCTTCATTCGAAAATGTTTTTAGACATAGAAGACACAAAGGCGAGGATGGGTTTGTGGGATTTTCAATAAATCCGAATTTAATGTTAATGTATAATGAATATAATATAAAATAAATATTACATTGTTCGTATAGGAATGCTTAAGCACAATTATTATATAGTAGTCCAAAAACATGAATTCTTATTTTTTCTATAAAATACATTTGTAAAAAAAGGATCTTTATCTTATGATTATATTATGATAGCAAATGCCCACTACAGATTGGCAATGGCAATAGCAATACGTTTGACAGTTAGTATTCTATAAATTCTATCCTGTACAAATGCCCCGTTATGAAAAGGAGCGACCGATTGACATGATTTTCATTTTTTCTATATTCAATAAAATAGGACAGATATATGAACTACGCGGAGAGAAATATAGAACCGAGTTTGAGCAATCTTTTAATTCATATTAGTTGATGTCCACAAGTTGTTGTTGGGAGTCGATAGCTCATGTAGTCGTTGTCTAAGAGGCCTTCTAGCTAAATAAAATTACAAATAACCGCCCAGGCCTCTACACAACGCCTCATTTTCTTTCTGGGTCTCTTACCGCCCCCCTTGACACCTGCAGCGCCCACAAGGGGGCGTTTCGCCCACTTTGGGAAACACTGATCTAGAGGTTTATCTATCATTAATTCGTCGACTTCTTCAATTTGTAGGTCTTCAAATCCTTCTCCTCCGATTTCGTGTGCCAAGGCTATAATTTTAGAAGTCTCCACCGATGCTTGCGGCACTGAGGTACCACTCTTTACGCATTCTAGCCAAAGTGCTTTTCAACAGGTTTTAATGTTGTAAATTTCTTTAAAATACGCACTACCGGCACTCACCTTTAATAAATTCGAAGAAATCGTTTAAACAAATGAAGTTGGTACGGTTGGAAGTGGGTTGATCGGCGATCGCTATATCGAAACGTGTATGCGCACGGATAGAGAACCAAAGAGACTCGACGCCGTCCACCAGTCGCTTTTGTTAGTTGTGTGCTGGTGTCCTCGTGTGTGGTGTGAAGATGTGGTGTGTATGTTAATGATGTGGTGGGCATCATGCCGATGTGTTGAGAATGCGGTGTGTAGTGTGGGATGAAAAAAATGATGCGCATGATGCCAATGTGTTGAGTATGGTATGTGTAGTGTGGGGTAAAGATGTGTTGAGTATGGTGTGTATGTGTGGGGTGTAGTTAGCTTATATTAAGAGGGGGACGCAGAAGCTTATTTAACCATCCAGGCCCCCCTATACGAATGTTTAGCCTAAAAGGCGCTGCAGCTGTTGCAGCGTTGCCACAACGCTTTTCATGAGAGTGGGAGACCTTAACATGGACGCCTTTACCTGGAAAGCTCAGCAAAATCCTGTTGTGGTGAAAGGCAGAGCGAAATTGCAGCGTTCAGGTGGAAGTGCTGCCATAATCTGCGTTCGCATCTTCTGCTTTTGCATAGTGCAAATCTTGCATGTGAAGATGCACTTCTTGATTTGCGGCTTAAGACGGGGGATATAATATTCCTGGCGTACCATCTGTTGCATGAGACGATGTTCGGCGTGTAGCATTAAGATGTGGATGTAGTGGAGGAACAGTGTGGCAAATGGTGACCCCTCTGGGATTATTATGGGATGGCGTTCGTTGTATGTTAGGCTCGAATTAGCAAGCCGACCATTGGCACGAAGCAGACCTTTCGCGTCCAGAAATGGGTTGAGGACTAAGAGTGAGATCTTTTTATCAATCGGCTTCGATTCTCTTAGTAGTGATATATCGCGGCTGAAATAGCGCGCTTGTGTATATGTTATTAGTGCGACCTTTGCCTTTTGTAACTCTAGGTGCGTCACTGTGTAGCATGGGATATTATGTGATCCCTTAACTTTGCTTTTGAGTTGTTCTATAAATTTGAACATATAAGCAACTACTCTGAGAGCTCTTGGAAACGATGAAAATCGTTCAAGGATGTCGGTATCATCCAATAATGTGTGAAAGGTGGCGATTTTTCGACCTTCTGGGGCGATAATGTTGCGCATGGGGGATTGTGGCCAAGAATCAGGAGATTCTATCAACCATCGGGGGCCATTCCACCAGAGGGTGGTAGTGGCAAGGTGCAGTGGCTAGCACCCTCTTGTACCCAGATCGACAGCATTGTCAGCACTGGCTACGTGACGCCAAGTGGCTGATCCCACTAGGTCAAGAATTTGAGACGTTCGGTTAGAAATATACGTCTTCTATGCATGTGGTGGTTTTTCTAACCAGGCTGGTACAATTTCTGAATCGGACCACATATATAGTTTGCATTTTGTCATATTTGAATGCATTTGCAGCATGGCTACTAATTTTGAAAGTAGTAGTACGCCACATAACTCAAGTCGTGGGAAACTTATAGTTTTTAAAGGTGCCACCTTTGCTTTTGCTACTAATAAGTGGCTTGTGGTCTTGTTGTCACTTTGCGTGCGCACATAGATAGTAGCGCAGTATGCCTTTTCTGAGGCGTCACAAAAGCCATGTAATTCAACTTTGTGATCGGGAGAGTAATTTACCCATTGCGGAATTTGAATCTGAGAAATGTCATTCGCATTGTTTGCGAACTGGGACCATTTTTCTAAGCGAAGAGGTTTCACTTGTTCGTTCCAGTCGGTTCCGTCTAGCCATAATTCCTGTATTAAGATTTTCGCTTGGATCATAATTGGCGAAAGCCATACTGCGGGTCGAAAAGTTTTGCCACCGAGATTAAAATCCGTCTTTTCGTTATGGCTCATATTACGGATATGGACTCTGTCGTGTATGAGAACTGGTCCGATATCGCATTCCATTGGATGCCCAGTGTTTTTGTTGTACTTTCCTTTTCGAATATAAGGAAATTAATGTCCAACAAATTTTCGTTTGGAATATTTTTAAGTATATTTGGGTGATTTGCCGTAATATCTTTTAAAGGAAACCCTGCGGATTTGAGGGCTTTTATTACCTGTGATAAGGCCTCGTATGCTTGTGGAAGGGTGTGACTTCCAGACAGAATATCATCTACATACGTTTGGGTTGTCAATACTTCAGTTGCCAGAGGAAATTCTGTCTTTGTGTTGTCTGCCAATTCGTGGAGTGTTCGAATGGCTAAATATCGTGCACAGTTAACGCCAAATGTAACTGTTTTTAATTTGAAGTCGCGTAAAGGACTGGCGGGGGATCTTCGGAACATAATACGTTGAAAATCTTGGTCGTCTTTATGTACGCCTATTTGCCGATACATTTTTTCAACGTCCCCATTGAATACGTATTTGTATATACGCCAATTTAATATCAGAAGCATTAAATCTGTTTGGAGTGTGGGTCCCGTAAATAGGATATCATTTAGGGAATTCCCTGAACTAGTGGTTTTCGAGGCATTAAAAACAACTCTTACTTTTGTGGTTTTTTTGTCTGGCCTTACTACTGCGTGATGTGGCAGATAAAAGAACTAGTATTTGCCGTTGACGATTTTCTCCCCTGGGTTTACTTCCTAAATGTGATCTAAATGGAGGTATTCTTTTAACACACCATCATATTCAGATTTGAGTTCGCCTGTTTTAAGAAGATTTCTTTCCATACTTAGAAACTGCTGAATTGCAGAGGTGCGAGAGTGACCTAAGGCGAGTGTGTTAGGAAATTGTTGCTTAAGTGGTAGTCGTACGACGTACCGCCAATTTTCTGATCTAGTAGTTGTGGCTTTGTAAAAATCCTCATAATTCTGATCTTCAGGGGTTGTGACTGATATGGGGGGGAGTTCTTCTAGTTCCCAAAATTTTCTCAATTGTGAATTGAGATACTCATTTGAGACTTCCTCAACTTGAGTTGTCAATGTTGTAACTGGTTCCGCAACTAGTCCGCTTAGGACCCATCCGAAAGTGGTATTTTGCGCCAGAAGTGTTTTGGTAATTTTCTCAATACCTTCGAGAATAATTTGTGGTATGAGATCGCTGCCTAATAGAAGATCTATTTGAGCGGGGATGTTGCAGTTTGGGTCTGCTAGCTTTAGGTGTGAAACCTTTTGCCAATGCTTGCTATTTATATGATAGCTTGGTAACATATTGGTTAATTGCGGTAAGACAATAGCTTCTGCTTGTATGCGCTTATCCGCTCGGGGGGAAGAGAGGGTAATGGGGCAGATTTTATTTGAGTTTTGAACAACTCTTCCACCCATTCCCGTGATTTCAAAGTTGGCCAGTTTTGTTGGTAACTGTAGCCTGTTTTGTGCCCTAGACGCTATAAATGATCGTTGTGATCCTTGGTCTATTAAGGCTCTGAGTTTAAACAGTTCTCCTCGGTGTTCGATGGAGACAACTGCTGTGGGTAATAGTACCCTACTGTGATTTTCGCTATGTAGCGATTGGGTTTTTAACGCCTTTGAGCAGCATGGTGCTTCTTGGCAGTTTTCAGAATTTGTTGTTGCAACTAATCCTGTTGCTCTTTTTACGTTTGCCCTGTTTGGGGGTGAGCTGGAAAAATTGGTTATATGTAACATTGAATGATGTCTTTTATGGCAGTAAACGCAATTAAATTGGCTTTCGCAATCTTTAAGCGTATGCGCATGTGACAGACAGTTGGTACATAATTTTTTCGTTCTTACGAAATTGTTTCTATCGCTAACATTAATTTTTTTGAATTTTTCGCACAATTTTAGTTTGTGACCTCCTCTGCACAGTGCGCATGACGTTTGTTTACATTGTTCGGAAGAGAACGATTGATTTTTAAAAAAGTTTCTATTTGAATTATTGTAGCTACTTGCTTGGGGTCTATTGAAGCTTCTATTGAGGTCGTTTTGAACGTTTTTCGTTCTGACTAGTTTTTTATCTACTCTTTCTGCAATTTCATATTGGGTGCTGCCACGTTGGGCACTTTCTTCGCGATGAGAGCGATTGCTCCCACAAAAGTAACGATTTTTCTGGTAATGCAGCTGTGCATATATTTACCAGAATGGGGTCCCAATTATCTGTGGGAATATTTTGTGTCGATAAAACCGACAAACAATTTGAAACAATGGATTGAAGCTTTATGAACTCTTCACTTGTTTCTTTCTGAATTTTTGGTAAATTCATTAATATCGTAACCTATTTGTCGACCAATATTCTTTCGTTTTCATAACGTTCTTTTAGAGCTTCCCAAGCAAAATTAAAATTTTCGTCATTGAGAGCGAACTGTTTCACTATTACGCCTGCCTGACCTTTGGTTTTGTGTCTGAGGTGATACAATTTCTGCGCTTGTGACAATTTAGTATGGTTTATGTACACAGCCGTGAACATGTCCCGGAAGGACGGCCACTGTTCATAACCACCATGAAATATATCTGTGTCGCATACTGGCACTTTAAGGTGAATGCCTGAACTTGCCCCTTGGACTTGTCTTTGTGGCAGCTCTACTCTCGGTTGTGGAGCGGAGCAATTGCACCGCTCTTAATAGCTTTAGTTGATCAGAAATCATTGCATTTGTGTCTTCGAACTGGTCTAGGCAGTGTTCATACTTGGTGTAAGCCGAGGATTTGAAATTTTCGGGTAGATCTGAGTCGTCAGATTCTACGATTGCGTCATATGCCGCTTGGAGACGTGTCCAGAAATTGTCTAAATTATCTTTTTTGATTTCTAAGACCGATTCAGAATTGTCTTGAATCGGTGAAGATGAAAATCGAGTGCAGTATCGTATCAAACTGTCACTCTCAGCAATGAATTTTCTATAAGAAATGTCTTTACCCCTCTTTAGTTTTGTAGCACCTTGCTTTGAGCGTGTAGCTTCTGCCGGCGTACACGGACTTTTTTCGTCTGAAATAATTTTTGAACTTTTAGCAACTGATTGTTTTAGATTCCTTTGAATCTGAGCTCATTTAAAAGATGTATATAATAAATCAAACGTCTTAGTGATAAGTAGACTTGTAGATGATTTGAAAATATTTCGTATATTAGATGTTGAATTGAAGACTCTTTGTATGTAAGAGTTTCAAAAAATTCAATAAAATGGCTTTTTAATAAGCTGAAATTTCAAAATATTTTCGTATATATAGTATATGTATCTATTTATGTATATAATTAGAGGAGAACTCTTTTAGGTAAATAAGAGTTTTGAACGAAATGTTTAGACGTGAACTCTTTTAAGTAAATAAGAGTTTTCCAAATCCAATAAAATATTACACGTTTAGAATAACGCTTTAAACTGATTTAATTATTTATTGTTGACCGGAAATATTTTATATGTTTTATTTTTCTATATATATTTGTCTTATATATTTATTATGTCCAAATGTCCTATAGGGTATACCTATAGGTGGATCTTTTATTTATTATGTGCTAATGAGCGCTCGTTTTAGAGATCACTGCACTTTGTACATATGCATGTATGTACATATGTATTACGCTTTTGGTTTTTTACACAATCCTGCTTGTTTTTGTTGAATATGCCAATGTGGACTTGGAATATATTTTATATGCAATCCTGCTTGGTTTTGTTAGACGAAAACCAAGGGGTATCGCGGAATATATGCCAATGTGGACTTTGAAGCAGTGAGCGTATCTACATATGTGACAATACACTTATGTACAACTTTGTATTTTATAAAATCCTTTTTTGTTATAGTTATTTAATTTGTACCCAATGTCGATTGGGTATTTCTTCCAGTATATTGAATGTAAGTATGTATATATATGCGCCCGTATGTGTATATGTATGTACGCATGTATACATATGTATAGGGTGATTTTTTAAGAGCTTGATAACTTTTTTTTAAAAAAAAACGCATAAAATTTGCAAAATCTCATCGGTTCTTTATTTGAAACGTTAGATTGGTTCATGACATTTACTTTTTGAAGATAATTTCATTTAAATGTTGACCGCGGCTGCGTCTTAGGTGGTCCATTCGGAAAGTCCAATTTTGGGCAACTTTTTCGAGCATTTCGGCCGGAATAGCCCGAATTTCTTCGGAAATGTTGTCTTCCAAAGCTGGAATAGTTGCTGGCTTATTTCTGTAGACTTTAGACTTGACGTAGCCCCACAAAAAATAGTCTAAAGGCGTTAAATCGCATGATCTTGGTGGCCAACTTACGGGTCCATTTCTTGAGATGAATTGTTGTCCGAAGTTTTCCCTCAAAATGGCCATAGAATCGCGAGCTGTGTGGCATGTAGCGCCATCTTGTTGAAACCACATGTCAACCAAGTTCAGTTCTTCCATTTTTGGCAACAAAAAGTTTGTTAGCATCGAACGATAGCGATCGCCATTCACCGTAACGTTGCGTCCAACAGCATCTTTGAAAAAATACGGTCCAATGATTCCACCAGCGTACAAACCACACCAAACAGTGCATTTTTCGGGATGCATGGGCAGTTCTTGAACGGCTTCTGGTTGCTCTTCACCCCAAATGCGGCAATTTTGCTTATTTACGTAGCCATTCAACCAGAAATGAGCCTCATCGCTGAACAAAATTTGTCGATAATAACACATTTCGAACCGAACACTGATTTTGGTAATAAAATTCAATGATTTGCAAGCGTTGCTCGTTAGTAAGTCTATTCATGATGAAATGTCAAAGCATACTGAGCATCTTTCTCTTTGACACCATGTCTGAAATCCCACGTGATCTGTCAAATACTAATGCATGAAAATCCTAACCTCAAAAAAATCACCCGTTATATATTTTCTTACGAAGAAACCAGGAAAAGAGAATTAACCGACCGTAGGTAATTTTCTCAAGCTCGCTCGTTTTTTGGTATGTACTGGTATGTATATATATTTTTATACCTGCGCCGCATATACATGTGTATGTATATACATATGTTCGCACTTCGAATTTAATAATCTTTGAATTTGAGATACATATATGAATATATATGTATTTGAAAAATATTGATGTGAATATGAGTAAATATACGTATCAAGTTGGTTAGAATAATAAGTGAGCAAGTTATGCTATGTATATATGGCATATACATATGTATGTATGTATTTTATCTCCAATTTTATTTGCGCATATGTTTTCTCATTTTTTTATGATTGCCGTAGCTTATTTTAAGCAATCCTGCTTATACTTGATTAAGTATAAGGGGTATTGCTGGAAAATTGTGCAAGTCAATACTTGAATTTGTTGATTTTGTTTTTTGTTTTTGGGATAGGTTTTGTGTTATAACACAACGGTAAGCATTTACCGGCAATCAATAATCCGCTATATACAGTACCAAACTGCTTTGTTAGCGGTTTTTCGGTTGTTACCGGAAAATAAACCGAATGCCGAAAACAGTTTGGTAACGGTTTCTCTTTTCTCTCTTCTGACCGGATTTTTTAATTAAGTTTTAATTTTGGATTTTTTTTTTTATACATACATATATGTTTATGAAATATGAATATTAAAAGGAAACGATACAACTCACTTTGATGTTCGCCAGGGGCTTTTGGGGATAAAATTGTATGAGTGTATGTGCCTTAATTTACGTTTGCCTGTACCTATGCTTGTGCCGTGCTTGTGCTTCTGCCTGTTTTTCCTTTCCCCAGTCCTTTTGCTGCTGGTGTTGTTGTTGTGTTTTCTTAGTTCCTCTTTGTCTCAATTTAGGCTATTATTTTCACAGCACTGTGTTTTCTGCCACCTCACTTTTTTTCCTTGGTTTTGTTTTTAGTTTCACCATACATACATATGTGTATTTTATGTGTATTTAACCGCACCGCACTTTTTGTCACATCACTTTTATTCTTTGTAACTGCACTTTTGTTCTGTTCACACTTAACACTTTTGCCACCATATACACTATATGTACATATTTTTTTGTTTTTTTTTTTTTAATTTCACCACCGCTTTTCTTTCTTTTTTTTTTAATTTTATTTGGGTTTTCTTTTTCTTTTTTGTTTTGTCCACAGGTTTTCACTTTTGGGGCTTTTTTTACACTACCGGTTTTGTTCTACCGGGACTTTTTTTTTTTTGTTTTCACTTATTATTATTAATAATTTTACCGCGTCATCGGTTATTTTTATTATTATAATTTTTTTTTTTTAATTAGTTGATTTTATTATCGCGTCACCGTGATTAATGCTTTGTTTTTTATGTTCTTGTCTCCACTGGTGCCGTCCGGTCCGGCTCGAAGGACCATGTATAAATTTCTTTAAAATACGCACTACCGGCACTCACCTTTAATAAATTCAAAGAAATCGTTTAAACAAATGAAGTTGGTACGGTTGGAAGTGGGTTGATCGGCGATCGCTATATCGAAACGTCTATGCGCACGGATAGAGAACCAAAGAGACTCGACGCCGTCCACCAGTCCCTTTTGTTAGTTGTGTGCTGGTGTCCTCGTGTGTGGTGTGAAGATGTGGTAGGCATCATGCCGATGTGTTGAGAATGCGGTGTGTAGTGTGGGATGAAAAAAATGATGCGCATGATGCCAATGTGTTGAGTATGGTATGTGTAGTGTGGGGTGAAGATGTGTTGAGTATGGTGTGTATGTGTGGAGTGTAGTTAGCTTATATTAAGAGGGGGGCGCAGAAGCTCATTTAACCAAATGTTGATACCCTTTTTCTTTGGCCATTGAAGCATATGTAATGCAATCCAAAATAGAATATTTTTTCCATGCATCAACGATAGTAAGGTTGTCCTTCTCTACTACATCTAAAATGTGTTGGAATGCTCGTTGAATATAATAAAGCTTAAACGTAGCAATTATACCCTGATCTAATGGTTGAATCAAGAAAGTGGTATTAGGTGGCAAAAATATTACTTGAACATTTGGATGCTCTAAAACGGGGATGACTTGGCGCATTATCTATTAGCAAAAGAACTTTAAAATCAAGACGTTGCTGTTCCATATACATTTTAACTTCAGGAACAAAGCATTCTTCAAACCATTCCGTAAATAGACCTGCTGTCATCCAAGCCTTTTTATTCGCCCTCCAATGGACCGGCAACTCTTGAATGTTTTTTCCTCTCAAAAAACGTGGTCTTAATGATCGGTTAATTAAAAGGGGCTTAAAAATTTTGTCACCAGAAGCGTTGCTACACAATAAAAATGTTACCCGATCTTTAGCACCTTTAAAACCACTAGCAATTTTTTCGGATTTTGCTATAAAGGTTCTGGAAGGCATTTTTTCCAGAACAAACCAGTTTTTTTCGGCATTGAAAATTTGGTCGCGGACATAGCCCCCATCTGTACTTATTATGGCTAGTTCTGCTGTAAAGGTTTTAGCTGCCTTTTTTTCTGCTGATGCGATTTCTCCTTTAATTTTTAAATTATGAAATCCGTTTCTCTTAAGAAATCCTGTTAGCTATCCATCACTAGCAGAAAATTCCTTTCTCTTATCTTGACGACTTGTTGATGGCTCCGATATCTGCAGTTGCTTATAAATTCGTAGTGACTTCTGCTTTATAATATTTCCATCTACAGGTATTCTCTTTTGCACCAAAACCTCAATCCAAAACTCTACACATTTTTCCATTTTTACTAACACTTCATCTCAAATGTATGACGACGTTTTGGAACTGTGTTTTGATGAACTTATGACAGATTTCCGTATTTCATTCTCATTTTTATACTCTCGCAACAAAGTTGCTAAAGAGAGTATTATAGTTTTGTTCACATAACGGTTGTTTGTAAGTCCTAAAACTAAAAGAGTTAGATATAGGGTTATATATACCAAAGTGATCAGGGTGACGAGTAGAGTTGAAATCCGGATGTCTGTCTGTCCGTCCGTCCGTCTGTCCGTCCGTCCGTCCGTCCGTCCGTGCAAGCTGTAACTTGAGTAAAAATTGAGCTATCATGATGAAACTTGGTACATGTATTTCTTGGCTCCATAAGAAGGTTAAGTTCGAAGATGGGTAAAATCGGCCCACTGCCACGCCCACAAAATGGCGGAAACCGAAAACCTATAAAGTGTCATAACTAAGCCATAAATAAAGATATTAAAGTAAAGGCACAAAGGATCGCATTAGGGAGGGGCATATTTGGTCGTAATTTTTTTGGAAAAGTGGGCGTGGCCCCGCCCCCTACTAAGTTTTTTGTATATATCTCGGAAACTACTATAGCTATGTCAACGAAACTCTACAGAATCGTTTCCTTTAGGCATTTCCATATACAGTTGAAAAATGAAAGAAATCGGATAATAACCACGCCCACCTCCTATACAAAGGTTATGTTGAAAATCACTAAAAGTGCGTTAACCGACTAACAAAAAACGTCAGAAACACAAAATTTTACGGAAGAAATGGAAGAAGGAAGCTGCACCCAGCCTATTTTTTAAAATTGAAAATGAGCGTGGCGTCGCCCACTTATGAACCAAAAACCATATCTCAGGAACTACTCGACCGATTTCAATGAAATTCAGTATATAATATTTCCTTAACACCCTGATGACATGTACGAAATATGGGCGAAATCGGTTCACAACCACGCCTTCTTCCAATATAACGCTATTTTAAATTCCATCTGATGCCTTCTCTGTATAATATATACATTAGGAACCAATGATGATAGCGGAATAAAACTTTACACAAATACGGTATTTGAGCTGAGGTATCCCTTGTGGAAAAATTGTCGTGATCGGACTATAGGTTTTCAAGGTCCCTGATATCGAACACGAAGAACACAGTGCCTAACCTAACCTAACCTAATTTTTCACCAAAAATATCGGCAAATCTCTCAGAATTTAATTCTAATTAATTTTACAGCAAAATAAAAAAAATATGTAAATGACGGATAATGAAATCTCGATTATCACTTTATCATGCGAGAGTATAAAATGTTCGGTGGCACCCGAACTTAGGCCTTCCTTACTTGTTCTTAATGGTCCTGATAGTAGCTTCGTTTAAGCCAAAAGCCTTGCCCACAGATGTTGAACCTTCACCTCTTGCCAGACAGTCTAAAATTTTTAATTTTATTTCCAAAGAAATGGCTTGCCTTTTACGAATCTGTGAAAATTTGGACATTTTGCTAACTGTAGTAAGGGAAAAAATTTTATTTTTAAAGCTTAACTAAAAATTTAAAGATAAAATATATTTTTTCACTTATTAAGGTTAAAAATGTTTAAATCTAATTGATAGCACGAACAATTGATAAAATATTGCGAACTAATAAACTTTAAAAACTTGAATTAAGCATTAGTTTAGGTAGATATCATACGAACAAAATGTGTAGATAAGAGTTATCGAATATGGGAATTTCCCAGATACTATTATGTGTGTTCATTTCAGCAATAGCGCCAAGTATGGTAAAACCAATGTTGAAATCTTTATTTTATATAAAATGAAGCGAACAACAAGTTCGAACGACGAGCTGAAAAGCATTATCAACCTATTCATTTCGTAGTGTTGTGTAATGTTCCTATTATATCCCGAATATGGATATTCGAATATGTAGTGCTGCATAATACTATTTTTGCACGAAGGAATAGGGATTTTCCAACAAACAAACATACAAGTAATTACAAGACAGTGATTTTAAAACCGTATATGATTAAACATTTTTTACAAAAATTTATTTTTTTTTCAACCGTGTAACTTCAAATCCGTGTAAAAAAAAACCGTGTAAAAAAAAGACCGTGTAAAAAAAGAGTTGGGTGTACGTGGAAGCCAGACGGTAATTAAGTCCGTAATCTACCAACGTATTACGATAGAGCATGTCCTTGGAAGTAGGAAGGCCTTAGACGTATTGTCTGCTGAAAAGCGGCTTCTGATATAGTGGGTTAGATTAGATTAGATTATTAGATGAGGATTATAATCGATTCCAACCACAAAGCAATTCGAAACGAAATATCTGATGAGATACCAAAAGTCTCATCCGTCTGGCTACCGAACCAGGATAAACGGAAGTGACTGAAAACATATGCAAAGAAATTTCCGAAAAGGCGAGATAGAATGGCTTAAGGACATGTAGGGTTGCCAAGATCATGTGCAGGAACCCCGAAGGAAACCATGCCCACCTTTTGCTCACAATATCTCGTCTGCAGGATGGTTGTTGGCCTAATAACAAGTCACAACCTACTAGCATCACATTCCGGATTCCATAAGTAATAACTATACATGGAGAAAGTGCAGGAATATACATTAGAGGGACGCTGGAATATCCTCTATGCTTCTTTCCAGCATTACCTTAAACTTGGGCCTAGATAATTAGGACCTTCGTAGTTCAATGAACTAGATGAAGTATCAAAATATCAAATTGCTCTTCAAGCTCGCTGAAATCGTTAACGTCCTGTATGACAAATACTTTAGCTCTAATTAACTTAATGAGATCTAACATCTGACATTACCAACGATCAGTAGGTCCATGTATGGTGTAATAGCCGGCCACTATAACGTACCCTAACCGAACCTAAGTCTAATGCATCCACAGTTTTTGCTTATATTTTTATGAAAAGAACAACAACTTTTCTAATCTTTGCAAGTAATCATGAATTTTATAAAAACCTTGTGTTTGATATAGTTTTCCTATTCAAAATTGGTATTTAAATTCATTTGGAAAACGTCAAAACTGAAAAAATTGCTGAAGTTTCTGGGTTCAATGACCTTCAAGATTTGGGTTTTAATTAAAAAAAACTATTCTTATTTACCTAAATAAGGTTTAAAAATGTTGAAATATAGTAAATTCAGTCTTTTGAAAATGTTTTAACTTATCAGTTAGCCTTAATTTAGTTTACTTGATTATTTTTCGGTATCATAACCAAAAACATTGTTCACATATGTACGTTTATTCCTTTTCAGGTTAGCACTGTACTCCTTTATGACATCCCAATAGTATCACTTTATATCGAAGGTCAAGAGCGGTTGTGTTTAGCCCAGATATCTAACACCTTGCTCAAACAGTATAGTTATAATGAAATTCATAACCGTCGAGTCGCACTTGGTATTACTTGCGTTCAATGTACTCCGGTACAGTTGGAAATATTGCGACGTGCTGGGGCAATGCCAATTAGTTCTCGTCGTTGCGGCATGATAACAAGGCGTGAAGCGGATCGTTTATGTAAAAGCTTCTTAGGTGATAATGCACCGCCTAGACTACCTGAAGATTTTGCTTTTACTGTGTATCATAAGTGTGCTTGGGGTTGCCGCGGTTCATTTTTACCATCTCGTTACAACTCATCCCGAGCGAAATGTATAAAATGTTTTTATTGTGGCATGTTCTTTTCGCCAAACAAGTTTATTTTCCATTCTCACCGAGTCACTGCAGGTGACAAGTATGTTCAGCCCGATGCGGCAAATTTCAATTCATGGCGTCGTCATATGCTCCTTAACGGTCATCCCCCTGAGGAAATTGTCCATGCATGGGAGGACGTTAAAGCAATGTTTAACGGTGGTACACGTAAGCGTCTCATGAGTCACAATTCTTCGACATCACAAACAACATCAACTACTCAAAGACATGAGCAGCAAGATAAGTTACAGCATAGTATAAATGTTCCAGGATCGGCCACAGCTTCCTACACTGGTACTTTGAACGAAAATGGCAGGGGTGAAACCATTATGACAGTAGCAAAAGCTTCTGATAATCAATATTCTTTCCATGATATTGATTTATCTTTACGTCATAACAGTAGTTATTTGGCGTCTCATAACCTTTCTCCAGAGTCAACAAAACGACAATGTAATCAGGTTGAAAATAATATTGGTACAGTAACAGCTGCGGCTATGGTCGGTGTCACGGCCGTCGCAGCAGCGGTAGGTGCCGTACGACCGACGAACATTGGAGGCGCAACGCCACATAGTGTCTCATATCAAGGGAGAACTAGTAGTGTTTCTACATTGCAACTAAGTGAAGGTAATGGCCATGAAATTCCGCTATCACGAAATTTTATGATGGATTACATGTGGCATGCGCACTCTGCTCAAAAATCGAACGCATCTGGATACAAAAACCGAAATTATAATAATGGCTATAATATTACAGTGAGCCCATTTGGTCTTACGGACTATGCGATGCATTGGTTAAAGACGCCATCGATTAGCAGCAATAAAGAATTTTTCTCTCAACTTCCACTGGTGTCTATGACGGGAAGTGAGAGCGGAGATCGTGATGAAAGTAGTACTGCTCTCATCCGAAGATATGATAACAATGAATTTTGTCAACCACTGAAATATAGTACTTGGAAACCAAATACTAATACCGCTACGGAAAATGGCGGTTGCTTTTCAAATTCTGGCCAGGAATTAGGAAATCGAAATAAATTAGTCGATGCAAGCACATCTTTTATCCCGCAATTTGTCACGTCGTCGGCATTCAAACCAGTTTGTCAACCAAGTAAACCAAAAATTTTCAACGCTGTTGCATCGGTAACGGTAGCTTCGACAACTGCTGATTTAGCTACCACATCTGTTAACTCTACCGCTACAATATCAACAAGTGCTCAAGCTACAAACAAAACGAATCACTCTAAACTATATTTCAGCAATTTACCAACAGAAAATACGTTGCCACTAACTGCCGATTCTCCTTTACTGCATAATACTAGTATAACAAATGCAGGGACGATGGAAGCAGGATGTAATACCGCACCTCTTGCTTTGGCCGTTCATGCTAACTTTCGTTCCTCAGCATCAAATACTTTGCAATTTCGTGGTCCTTTACCACAAAACTCCGCACATTCTCAAGCAACACTTGCCATACCCCCTCATTCGCCGTTTAGAGCATCACCCTTAGGTCAGTGCGATTTGAAACGTTGTGATCTTGATGTAAAAGGCTCTTATGCCGGTGATTCACATTTTTCAATTGGTGAAAATAGCAACAACAACAATATTGATGATGATGAAATGGTTGACATTGAAACGACAGAGGATGATTTTCAACCCAACAAAATCTTTAAAATTGCCCTTAATATGGCATCATGTCACCATCAGCCTGATGATATTAACCTTGTAGCATTACATAATAACCCCCATAATCCCGAAAAGTCTGCTTTGGCGGCAGCAGATCTCATTTTGACTCCGGATTATTACAGAAATCACAAAAATAGTTCAAATGTACAACCAATACATATGCTTCAAAATCATGTGACAAACACTAATATCACTACAGAACCCATTGCGTTTGATAACATCACTAAACAGGATATGATCACAAATATATATACTACTAAAAATAACAACAATCGAAAACTTGAGAAAAATTGTGGACGGTTTTGCAAATCCCCAGTATATAGTAGTACATCGAATGATAGTTTATACACGCCATTGAAAGATGAAAGTATCAATAACTCCACCAGATCTATTGAAATCGTAAAGACCAACTGTATCACTCACCAACACCATACTTATAATGTGGGGACATCTTTACTATGGAAGAAACTATTGAGTTCAGAGGTAAGGCTTACCGTTATCATTTACTGCTAAAAGTTAAATTTTGGTTTTATTTAGCGAATAAGACATATGTATATGAAAGTAATCTCTGCCAAATGAGTGACAGAATTACTTCTCCCTGTTGCGGAGTTCGCCTTGTGACTTGTTAAATACAGAGTCCTAGAACTTTCGTGCCAAGTCCAAGCGATTAATGCAGTTATAATGAAATTTTTCATAGCAGAGGTGAGATTTAAATTTCGCCTTTGCCTGCCGATTTATTAACAGAAAACACGTTTTGATGCTTTTGGAACTAAGCTCGAAATCAGATGAAGGTAGTGGTAGAGTACACCTCTAATCACTACTTTCGTTTTCGCAAATATAAAGACCGTGTTTTTGTTTAACCAAACAGTCTACTGTACATAAAAATAGCAGTTTTGATCTCAAAACCTTCCTTTTACATACATATGTACTTCCTTTATGTAACGACAAAATATTTGAAAAAAGATACGACCTTATACATACATACATATTTTGTTCATATTGTACGTATATATTCTTTTCGCGTGAATCTAGCAAATATCTTATAAAAGGTATCACTCGTTAACAACATTTTAACTTTTTTTTTTGTCACATGAAAACTTATGTATGTACAGTGGCTCAAACGCAAAATAGGACACCGCTCTATTCTACAAAAAGGCCTTCAATTTGAGTAAAAACGAAAAGTTTTTTTAAAAAAAGTAAGCAACATACTATTTTGAACTTATATTAGCTAGTAATTCCTCGTAAACTGGGTAACCCTTGCCCAATTTCATGGGAACTAAGCAAAAAAAAATAGACACACAAACGATTTGAACGTCAAACGCAAAATGGGACACTCTTATTTCTTGGAACTGAAATAAGTTCTGCGTTTTAAATTCAATAAACACTCATTGTATATTCATCGTGTGTTAAATTTAAGTGTTTTGTGAAATGGCTCCGCGCGGTAAACAAACAAATTTCGAAGAGCGGCAAGAAATTGTGAAACTTCATTCTGAAGGACTATCAATTCGCGAAATTTCCAAAAAAACTGGAAAACCCCGATCCACTGAGCAGAATATTGTGACGCGATATATCAAGGAGTTTCGTTTGGCCAACAAAAGTAGGGAAGGTCAAGGAAAGAAACTTAATTCCCATGATGAGCGCCGAATATTGAAGGAAGTGAAATTGAATACTTTTGTTTGCGCTCCAGAATTAAACCTTTTTGCTGAAAAACAGCTTGAAAAAACAGTGTGCGCAGAAACAATCCGTAGTGTTTTACGTTCCAATGATTTTCACGGTAGAATTATGAGGGAAAAAACTATTTATCAGCGTTAGAAATAAAGAAAAGCGGCTAAAATTTGCTAAAGAATACTTAACGAAAGCAGAGAGTTTTTGGAATACGTTAGGACAATTTAAAGTTAACTAATGTGATAAATTTGACTAAATATTATTATATTATAGGTTTTATTTACTGATGAAAGTCAATTTAACTTACATGGTTCTGATGGCAGGAGCTACGTATGGAGAAAACCGAACTGTGGTTCTGTGATGGTTTGGGGCTGTATGTCCAGTGCAGGTGTGGGAAACTTAACTCTAATCTATGCCAAGACGTCTCCAAGCCGTTTTAACCGCAAAAGGTTATGCCTAAATATTAATTAAAAAAAAAATTTATCCAAATATAAACAAAAATAAAAGTGTCCCATTTTGCATTTGACATTGAAATCGCATGTGTGTTTGTTTTTTTTTTGGCTTAGTTGCTATGAAGTTGGGCGATGGTTACCAAAATTTCGAGAAATTAGTAGTTAATATAAGTTCAAAATATGTAGCTTACTTTTTATTAAAAAAATTTATCGCTTTTACTCAAACTGCAGGCCCTTTCTATACCACAGTGCGATGTCCCATTTTGCGTTTATCTCAAATTTAGATTTTGTCATCAATTTGGGGGCAGAGGTAATTCGGCACTATGTAGGATCGTTCTGTTGCTGAAGATAAGTTTGGGAGTGTGTTTGGACTTGGTTTAAAAGACTTTTGTTTGAATCAAACAAAATAGTAATCCTTTCGCACGATCAAAATCTTTGGCTTAGCAAATGGCATATATGTATGTCTGGGTTTTTCGTTTTCTGCCCAACCAAATAACAGTCTCACTAACGGAACCCAGGAAACCCAAAATAGCACTGTTCAATTAATGATAGATTTTCGGTAGAATACTGTCGTGGCATGTTTGCAATATATAAAACGTATGTATATGTATATGATGTAAGTTAGTCGAATGTAATAGTTCGTTAAACTGAAGTTATGTTAAATAAATTTAGTTTAAAAAAAACTAAAAAACACGCTTTTAAAGCATATCAAACTAAAAAGTGAAAAATAATTCTTTGTATAAACTAACAATAATAATGAAGGAAAAATTCCTGCATTATTGTGAGAAAAGCGTGGCATGCTCGATATATGAAAAATATGTCACAAAGCACAAAGTAAAAAAGGCCTAATAAAAAGGGTAAGGCCGAAGCTTCACCAGAAATGATCATAAAAGAAAATACCTTATCTTCTAACGGTGAAAACCACACAGCTAAAAATGAAAAACCGAAGTATGAACCCCGGCCTATTATAATTTCAAATATATCTAATTATAAAGAAAAAAGAATAATTAATGAAAATACCAAAAGTTCATTTGTATTCAAACTATTAAATAACCACACTTATAATGTCAGCGTTACATCAAGTGATGACTATAGATCGGTGACAACAATGTTGTCTGCTTCGGGAACTTCATGGTATGGTATTCCTTTGAAGACAAACAAACGCACCCAATAAAGGTTATGATTAAAAATGTCCACCATTCGTGTAGCATTAGTGATATTATCGCTGATTTAAAAAAAAAAGAAATGTGGTGTCGTGGGACACCAGGAAGGAACGAAGTTCCTTCGGCTAATGTAGAATCGATACAATTTGCAAAAAAAAAATGTGCTTAATTTATGTAGGTTTTATCGATTTTTCTCTCATATTTTGCTAATTAGTTTTTATTTAAGTACAGATAAGTATTAAGAAAATTTAGTATTCTAAGAAATAATGAATTACGTAAAATACAAAAAAAATTGTAATTCAAATTATTAACTAAAATAACAAAATAATAGTCAAGTTTGGTAAAACCAAATGTGCATGCCTATAACTTGCCCAAGTGACTAAAAGAATTTCACATTTCCGAGTTCTCTACAATCGACTTGGAAGTTTTGGGTATAGGTGGTGTTTATACGCATTTCTTTGATTTAGTCGAGGCTTACTTTCACTGCAGCTTCTTGCCTCATTGATGGGTTTCTTTTGCAAAAGTGTGTGTTACTAAACATAGTTAGTAGGTTGTCAAAAAAAGTCTTACGGTATTTTCGCTAGTTGGCGCTGAAAGCGCGTAGTTCTAGTTTTTTTCGTCGCATCGGGTCATGTTATACCTTTTTGGACGCGCGCTAACGCGTGTTGGATTTATTGTCGTTTCTTTTAAGTCGTTTGTGAGTTATAGCGTCGCAAACATGGAGCAAAATAAAGAGAAAATACGGCATATTTTACAGTACTACTACGATAAAGGCAAAAATGCATCTCAAGCCGCCAATAAAATTTGTGCAGTTTATGGACCCGATACAGTTTCCATTTCCACCGCACAACGATGGTTTCAACGTTTTCGTTCTGGTGTAGAGGTGGTCGAAGATGCGCCTCGCTCCGGAAGGCCTGTCGTCGAAAATTGCGATAAAATCGCTGAATTGGTCGAAAGAGACCGGCATAGTAGTCATCAAACCGTTATAAACCATTTGAAGAAGCTTGGAGTCACTAAGAAGCTCGATGTATGGGTGCCACACGAATTGATTCAATAAAAATTCCGCAAGACTTTTTTGACAATCTAATATAATGTCTCCATATAGTCTAGGTCTTCGAAACTTCTACTTTGACCCCAGATTATTCCTCCGGTTCCGCATGTAGCCTTATCTATTACTATATCCAATACGATGTTATAATATTTAGTCTAGAGTCAGAAATTTCAAGCATAAAATGTAAATTTATATATTTAATTTAAACTTTTTATTATTTTAACATTACAAGAATACATAACAAAATCTGAAAATAGGTACCTGGGTCTAAATATACGGTTTCCTGGGGGCTTGAATAGTTTTGATTGGATTTAAACAATTCTTGGTCATAAGGTGGTATACACTAAAGATATTAATTGTACAAAGTTGTATCCAGTTATATTCATAGCTACTTGATTTGTGTACTGGAAACAGAACGAATCAAAAGGAATTTAAAATTGTGCTATATAGGAAGTAGACATGATTGTTGTCCGATTTCGTCAATTTTTACAATGTTACGTAAGAATGTAAGAAGAGTGCCACGTACCAAATTTTGTCGAAATCGGAAAGTACCAGCTGATAATGTGGGGTCTCAAAAGATTGGGGCGTGCCCATACACATGATTTTAATCCTCTCAACAATATGAAACTACCACATTTATAACTGTTGGGTGTTTTTTTTTTTTTATAATAGAAACTTAAATTTTGGGATATGGTTAGTTCTGATCATCGAGCTCTTTTTCTTACAAAGTACGTTAACCCGCATCAGAGTAGACCGTCTCATTAAATCAATTAATTTTAAGGGGACCACTCTATTATCGAATGCATTCCAGATTATGAAGTGTATTGAACGCCTCTTGTAAGTCGATAAAGATGAGATAAAGAGGGAAGCGTCATCATTTCATTAATTTCTTCTATACCGGAAACAAAACGCTTTCTGGAGTCTTTGTGACAGGGGCCTAAGATCCTAAATCTCAAATAAAGATACTTATAAATAGCTTTTTGAGCTCGAAGAGCTTACGGTCTTTTTCCTATCACTTTTTTTCATTTAGGTACCGCAGCAAAATCCCTATCTCCTCTAAGCCTGCCGTAAGGAACTTCGTTCCAATAATTCTTCGCTAAAATAAAAGTTAAATACTACATTTTGAGCATTATAACAAAAACTCAAACCATTAACCAAGTGGAAAACACGTTTTTTAGCTACTTTTGATTCTAATGAAGACATCAAGAAAATATATGAAATCAAACACGTGCTTCACAACGTTGCTCTCATTGAGCCTATGAGAAATTCTAAATTTATTCCACAATGTAAAATTTGCCAGGCATTTGGATACACCAAGAACTTCTACGGCAAAATGTCGAACCATCGAGTGCCAAAAACCAATATCTGAAACTTTTTTGAATTTTACGAGACACAGCCATATAACTTTCAAAAACTACGATATCTATTACACAATCCACCCCAGTAATTGTGCGAGGGGAGGCACTGCTGTTAGTATTAAAAACAGCCTTAAACATTATGAGGATAGAAAAATCAGTACACACAATATTCAAACCACAACTATTACATTAAAATTAATGAGTCAACCGTTGTCACACAAATTTATTTATTTCAACGCGAATCATGTTTACTTAGGATCGCGCCTAATGGCAGCTATACGACGAGACTTATTTCAGGCAGCTCAAGAAACGGGGTATGAGGTTATATCGACTGGAACACTAACTTACTGGATGTAATAGACTTCTTTATAACCAGGAAAATATCTCAAAATAGAAGGTGGGTTGGTTATATCGACTGGAACACTAACTTACTGGATGTAATAGACTTTTTTATAACCAGGAAAATATCTCAAAATAGAAGGTGGGTTGGATATAAGCTCTGATCATTACCCTTTACATTTAACACTAAGTGAAGCAGTTATCAAAAGAGAGTTAGTTTGGAGCTATACAACAAAAATACCGATTGGACTTTGTTCAACAAATACTTCAGACTAAAATAAAGTGTCCGAAAATCACAACAATTGAACAACTAGAGTTTGAAGTTGACACTTACGAAAGAAATCAAACTGCTCGTAAGTTTTTGAATCTAGTTGTTGATATCAAACATTGTTAAAGTTTCAAAAATGTTTGTAATAAAGTTTCATCAAGATATTTCAATTTTTACTCAAGTTACAGCTTGCACGACGGACGAACGGACAGACAGAAGTCACCCGGATTTCAATTGTTTTCATCATCCTGATATATATAATATGTAAAAAACCTATATCTATCCTGATTATTTTTTGGAAATAAAAAAAACATCATTTATAAAAACAAAAAGGAAAAATTTTCGCCTAGGTGGGTTATATACATGTAACAACAGGCCAGATATGTGTAAACGAACTAGGCATTCATCAAACTTTTGTAGCTACACAAAACGGTATTGGAAAAAAATTATACTTGTATATTCACTTTTATTGGAAATAAAATAAGGTCAAAAAACTTGTGAGAACTAAATATCTTATAGAATTTAGTCCACACGAAGGCCCACCCTATTGTTCACAAGCATATATACGCAGCGGTAAAACCACGCCACGAAGATGGAGAAACCAGACATGCAGATAAAAGGACAACAAGAATGCATACGCAGCGGTGAAAACACGCCACGCAAACCAGACAAGCAGACGAAACAACAGCAAGCATGCACCGCCAGCAACACACGCCATCCCAGCAACACACGCCATCCCAACGCAACATGTTGCGAATGTGCTAGCACGCAACACAGGCTTGGTGGGTAGTTAGATGGCGGATGATCAGTGAGTCAGCACGGGACTGTGACAGCGTACGCACGTCCGGGCATCAGACTATGCAGTGAGTTTATCCTCTGGCTAGTCTTGGTATCCTGACTTGTGAACGCCGTATGTTAAGGGTGAGCTCGGTAGTGAGTTTATCCTCTGACCGACTCAACCGTTAACATCGCGGTCGCTAAGACAGTCATCCGTGATCCGGGATCTTTAAAGCGTGTGATTTAAGTCGTCAAGTGAGTGACACCTACGCGAGCGTCGGCAGAAGTAGCCGAGCGTAGTCAGCAGAAGCAGCAGCGTGTGATTTAAGTCGTCAAGTGAGTGACACCTACGCGAGCGTCGGCAGGAGTAGCCGAGCGTAGTCAGCAGAAGCAGCAGCGTGTGATTTAAGTCGTCAAGTGAGTGACACCTACGCGAGCGTCGGCAGAAGTAGCCGAGCGTAGTCAGCAGAAGCAGCAGCGTGTGATTTAAGTCGTCAAGTGAGTGACACCTACGCGAGCGTCGGCAGAAGTAGCCGAGCGTAGTCAGCAGAAGCAGCAGCGTGTGATTTAAGTCGTCAAGTGAGTGACACCTACGCGAGCGTCGGCAGAAGTAGCCGAGCGTAGTCAGCAGAAGCAGCAGCGTGTGATTTAAGTCGTCAAGTGAGTGACACCTACGCGAGCGTCGGCAGAAGTAGCCGAGCGTAGTCAGCAGAAGCAGCAGCGTGTGATTTAAGTCGTCAAGCGAGTGACACCTACGCGAGCGTCGGCAGAAGTAGCCGAGCGTAGTCGGCAGAAGCAGTAGTGCGTGATTTAAGTCGTCTAGCACCCAGGAGCGCAGCAGAGCGGGGAAACGGTATTGCCCTAACGGGGCACATCGAACCGTTACCCTAACAGCGCCGTCCTCGGGCGACGACTGTACAACGTAGGAGACGTGGATTAATATATTATATTAGGTATTAATATAAGATTGAAGAAATAAAGAACGATTCGCAGAAGAGCCCCAACATTTACAAATTTATTGTAACGAACCCTGGACACGGCGAGTATACCTCAGCAATTATACTTGTAAGAAGCAGGGGCAGCAAAAAGCTTCGTTACAATTGGCGCCCGAGCAGGGACCCTGCGGATCGTATATTATCAGGAAAACGACATTTAGTAAGGAGATGGCAGATCTCATGTGGTTAGACAACGTGTCCAAGGAGCAACTAATCTCCTTCGCACAGAGTCTGGGAGTTGACCACATAGGCACCACGCGGGAGATTCGTAAGCGCATAACTACATTGGCAGCCAAGGCGCACGGAGACCCGGAAGTAGAAGAACAATTTTTAAAAATGGAAGCTGCATACACAGCAGGTGAGACCGCTTCACGAGACGAAGGCGATCAAAAGACAACCTTCCCCGCCGATCAAGACAGAGGGACCGCGAGCACTTTCGCGGAATCATCACGGCTACAGCCGCCACAAATCAACAGGTTACTTCAACAGAACCACATTGTTACATTCGCACCCATCATCGACCAGGTGAGGAAGTGGTCCGTGAAATACGACGGCGGGCGAGACCCATTAGCGTTTGTCGAGAGATTAGAAGAGCTCTCCGAAGTGTACATGGTGAATATGGACATTCTTCCAACAGCCATGCCCGAATTATTGTGCGGTACCGCTCTCCAATGGTATCGCAACAATAACGAACATTGGGAGAGTTGGACCACCTTCAAAGAGGACTTTCTGCGCTTCTTCCTACCAGCACGTTACTTCGAACGCCTCGAAGATAACATACGGCAGCGAAGACAACACGTTCGAGAAAAATACAAGGACTACGTTCTAGCTATGCAGAGCTTAATGCGACACGTTGTGTATAATCCGGAAGAGCGACTGGAAAGAATTTTTCGGAATAGTCACACCGATTATTTGCTCTACATTCAGCGGCGAGATTTCGAGACGCTGGCCGAACTCATCACACTGGCAGAAGAGTACGAAGGGATATATAAAGGACAACGACGAGGAGTAGAGCCACCTCGACGCGAGATGACGAGACACATCATAGGTGACCACGAGGTGAGAAATGTAAGTAGGCCGTTACCACGTCCACCACAACACCACGCAACGGTAGAGGCGCATCGCCAGCAACCATCTACGAGTAGAACCTTTAGCCCTGGAAATATATGCTTCAGATGCGGTCAGGAAGGTCACTATGCTAGGAAATGCCGTAATCCCAAGAAATTGTGTTGCAGGGAGTGTGGCCGAGCGGACGTGCTAACGAAAGAATGTTGTCATAAACAACAGGGAAACGACCAAGGGTTTCGCCAAAGACAAGGCGCGGCGAACCCACGGGACTCAGCGCCGAACAACCAATAATTATGCATCAGGAACGCGGCCGGCTATACGCCCTAATCACGCTGGGCGGAGAACCGGCGGAAGCCGTCATCGACACCGGCGCTTCGAAAAGTTTTATATCACCACGAGTTGCAGAACATATGGACGCAACCGGGAACAGTAAGAAGGTGACCGTAGCTATCGAGATAGAAATGGCCGATGGCACCACCAGCAAGATTTTCGACGCCGTGGAGACCACCATTCAACTCGGACAGACATCGCTAAAGGCAGTGTTACACGTGATGCCCGGAGCGATTGAAGACGTCATACTTGGATTGGATACACTGGGGAACATGGGAGCTATGGTATCCTGCGGAGGCCATCAGGTAGTGCTGAAAGCGTCGGATGCGCAGCAATCAACGGCAGCCCGCACCATTTCATCCAAAGCCGTAAGCAACGTAACCCTTACTACGCCAGACACACGCCTGCTAAAGCGCAGGATGACGAAGAAAACCAGACGAAAACTTAAGTGCAGGAGGGTCAATCGACTCGGGACTTCATCGGCCGTCAACCAGAGAAACGAAGCGGCTCGTATACGTGATTTTTTAGACGAAGAACTTCGAAAATTTGAAAGCATGAGTGGAGTGACGACTGTGGCGGAACATAAAACCACTATGACCGACAGCCGACCAATCAAGCAACGATATTTTCCGCGGAATCCAGCGATGCAGGCCATCATCAACGCCGAGATCGACGAGCTGCTGGCGAAGAAATGTATTGAGCCGTCTCACAGCCCACACAGCGCGCCGATTGTGTTGGCACGGAAGAAGAACGGTAAGTGGCGTTAATGCGTGGATTATCGGCAACTCAACGCCCGATCTGTACCCGACGCATACCCCTTACCTAGGATACAACATATACTTGACAAGTTACGAAGAGCAAGGTACATTAGTAGTCTGGATCTCAAGAACGGCTACTGGCAGATACCTTTGGAGCAAGGCAGCCGCCCGTATACCGCCTTTACCGTACCTGGGCGTGGCCTATTTCAATGGCGCGTGATGCCATTCGGCTTACATTCGGCACCAGCGACGTCCCAGAGAGTACTCGACCAGGTCATAGGCCCGGAGATGGAACCACACGCCTTCGCCTACCTGGACGATATAATCGTCATAGGCTCTACATTCGAGGAACACATACGGAATTTGCGAAAGGTACTGCAGAGACTACAGCAGAACAACCTTCGAATTAACCCTGAAAAGTGCGAGATTTTTAAGAAGGAACTCCGATACTTAGGTCATGTGATTAGTGACAAAGGCATCCACACCGACCCCGAGAAAGTTGCAGCAATCCAGGAGCTGAAGCCCCCAACTAACGTGAAAGAAGTCCGTCAGTATCTTGGGATAGCCTCTTGGTATCGCCGCTTTGTGCCAGATTTCGCGACCATGAGCCAGCCGCTCACAGCTCTCTTGAAGAAAGGGAAACACTGGAAATGGGGACCTGAGCAACAATCAGCATTTGAAAGCATCAAGCAAAAGTTAACGGAGGCTCCCGTCCTGGCATGTCCGGATTTCAGCCAGGCATTCACTTTGTAGACGGACGCCAGCAACATCGGCCTTGGAGCCGTACTGACGCAGAATCTGGAAGGAGGAGAACGCGTAATAGCCTACGCCAGCCGAAAATTAAATGAGGCAGAGAAAAACTATTCAGCTACCGAAAAGGAGTGCCTCGCCATAGTCTGGGGAATTCGGAAAATGAGACCCTACCTAGAAGGATATCGATTTAAGGTGATAACCGATCACATGTCATTGAAGTGGTTGAATTCCATAGAGAGCCCTTCCGGTCGTATAGCACGATGGGCTTTAGAGTTACAGCAGCATACTCTCGACATCGAATATCGTAAAGGGAAACTCAACCAAGTAGCAGACGCACTGTCCCGACAGCCGCTAGAGACCATAAGGCAAGCGACGACGATGGCTCCACAATGCAAATGGTGGCGAAAGCGAGTAGAAGAAGTTCGCGCAAACCCAGAGAAGTACGCAGATTATATGGAGAAGGATGGCCAACTTTACCGCCACATTCCGTGTAGATCTCAGGATGAAGTGGCTGTACCCTGGAAGCTATGTGTGCCTAAACCCCTCCGAATAAGGGTGCTACAAGAGAATCACGATATACCTAGTGCAGGACACATGGGCATACGCCGGACAGTAGCCCGAGTCGCCAACAGATATTACTGGCCAGGAATGTTCGGCGACATTAGCCAGTACGTACGCCAGTGTGAGTCCTGCCAGAAATACAAGGAAGGACAGCAGAGACCAGCAGGGAAGATGCTCTCACAGGTGGCACAAGAACCGTTTGCCACAGTTTGCACCGACTTCATCGGACCCTTACCGCGATCAACCCATGGCAATACAATGCTACTGGTGTTTTTCGACCGCTTCAGCAAGTGGGTTGAATTAGTCCCCATGAGGCGCGCTACAGCTGAAGGACTTCGTCGCGCATTTAGAGAGAGAATCCTCGCGAGATTTGGCGTTCCGAAGATCCTTATTTCGGACAATGGTGTTCAATTCACGAGTACATTATGGCAACACTATCTAAAGGGATTAGGGGTACGCCAGCAATTCACGGCGCCGTATACACCTGAAGAAAATCCCACGGAAAGAGTAAACCGCACGATCAAGCGAATTATTGCACAACTCAGCAAATCACGACACCAGCAATGGGACGATTTTCTCCCAGAGATTGAGCTGGCAGTAAATTCCAGCATCTCGGCCTCCACAGGGTATAGCCCGGCATTTCTCGTACAAGGACGAGAACCGCGACTGCCAAAGGCCCTTTTCGACGAAGTTAATATCGGCACAGGTATGATACCCCCGACGGCTGAAGAAAAGTACGACAGGATGCAGGAAGCCTTCAGAATCGTTCGACAAAACATGGAGAGAGCATCCATGGACCAAGCCCGCCACTATAATTTGAGGCGTAGAAAATGGACCCCCGCGATCGGAGAGCTAGTTCTGGCGAAGGAACATCATCTCTCTAAAGCCGCAGACGGTTTCGCCGCAAAGTTAGCCCCGAAGTACGACGGTCCTTATAAAATTCTAAGATACATTTCACCAGTGATCGTATATGTCCAGAAGATCGACGGTGGCAAGGAGAAAACAGTGAACATCAGCGAATTGAAGCTGTACAACAGTTTCGCGGCAGTGTAAAATAAATAAATAAACATTACAAATTTAAAAATTACAAATTTAAAAATTACAAACGTAAAAATTACAAATTTAAAAATTACAAATTTAAAAATTACAAATTTAAAAATTACAAACGTAAAAATTACAAATTTAAAAATTACAAATTTAAAAATTGCAAATTTAAAATTTACAAACTTAAAAATGAAAATAAATATAAATCCTTACTACAACGAGCATGTCTACCGACCAAAACGAGTACCAAACGAGTAGATCAAAATCATTCGACCGTGAGACGTCAGTAAGATTAGACATCACAAGACTTTTTCTAAGATAAATACACACAAGATGAACGACAACGATAAATGGACGCAGAGCGTAAAGCGATTCCGCGAGCGGATGGCGGAGGAGCAAAGGAAGCTCCCCAGGATGCAGCCACTAGAGGCAGCGGGCACTTCAGACACTAGAAGTGCCAGATCAGCACGCGCAGAGGCTCTGCAAGCAGCGGCGCAACATCTGGCGCGACGCACAGGGGTAGCAACAGCCAGTCACGGAACCAACGCTTGCGCGGCCGACGTACCCGACGCCGCCACCACTGTGCACACCACCGACCGTAACGACAGGGCAGCTTCCGCAAAGGCTCGCAAGGCGCAAACTGCCATGAGGCGCTCTATCGCAGCGCACGTAAGTACGACGCGCCGAGCTTCTTGGACTGCAGCGTCGCAGAGAACCAACCTGGCCGCGGAGCCATGCGTCGTCGGCAGGATTAGTAGCAGCGAAGCGTCTACCTCTGACGATGCCACCGTCCCATCGAGGTCGCCGGTGATCGAGCTATCATCCGAAAGTGAAGACACGCTACCGGAGAACGAGAAGGCGCAACTTACCTTTCCAGCGGGGCCAAATGGAGTCTGCCTGTATCAAGCAGACTTACAATCTCTGAAGGACGGATGCTGGCTTACAGACACGATCATTGATGCGTACGCTAAGCACTTGGAAGCAGAATTTGGACCGAAAGGTACAGTCCTTAGCCCATTCGTGGTCTGGCAGCTGAACCAGCCAGGAAGACGCGATGAAAACTTCCGCCGTATTCACCGCTGGATTCGCAACATTGACATATTTGGACAGAGGGTAGTACTAGCGCCACACAACACCGAGCACCACTGGTACCTCCTCGCCCTATCCAACCGCGAGCTCACGCACCACGTCACGGACACAGTCTGCTACCACCAACACCAGATATGGACAGCAGATTCCTGGAGGAGGGGTAAGGTCACCCACGCAACCACGGCCTGGCGCGAATTCCTCCAGTGGGAATACAAGGAAAGAGGCGGAGAAGGAGAATTTGAGTATCGGGAGCTGCTGCTAGACGTACCCCAGCAAGAAAACACGGATGACTGCGGTATCTACGTGCTGGAGACAATAGAGCGGGTCATGCGATACATCGGACGAGGCGAAGGGGCGCTCGGATGCATCTCCGAACCCTTCATGGCGAAGCTGGCAGCTGAAAAGCGAGCCAAAATATTGGCCACCTTCAGACGACACCAAACCACACCCGCGCCCATCGTTGAAATACCAGCACCATCATCTGCGGAAGTAGAGCTGCCACCCGAAGGTATAAAAATCCCTATCGCCGAAGCAAACGGAACAGCATTGGAGGCTTTCCCGGAAATTGCGGATAGAATCCGCAGAGGCCTCAAGGACCTCTCAGACGGCATGGGGAAGCACCGGCTAAAATTTAATACAGCCAAGCTCAAAGTGTTCATGTACCGGTGGGGCGTCCACATCACAGCAAAGGCCACAACAAAAACCACGGCAATGGAAGGACCCTAAGGGGAAATTTTTTTTTTTTCAAACTTTTATAACTAAATTAAGTTATGGTATTAACATTTTTAAAGTCTATTATATAGAAGAAAAAAAAAGAGATGAACTTATATGAAAAAAAACAGAGAAACAAATTTTGGAAAAAAAATGAAATATTGAACAAACATAAAACAAGAGAAGATATAAGATATAAGATATATATATACTTTTAGGCGTAAATCTTAGATTTTTTTTTCTCCTATATCAAATCACCTTTGTAAGTTAGCAATACTATTTTTTTTTTAAACTTTTTTAAGAAACCATTGTAAATTAACAATAGAATTTATTGAATTTTGCATGGAATGCAAAACCCTCCGAAGTGGGGGGGGAGTGTGAGAACTAAATATCTTATAGAATTTAGTCCACACGAAGGCCCACCCTATTGTTCACAAGCATATATACGCAGCGGTAAAACCACGCCACGAAGATGGAGAAACCAGACATGCAAGTGAGTGAGCGTAGTCAGCAGAAGCAGCAGCGTGTGATTTAAGTCGTCAAGTGAGTGACACCTACGCGAGCGTCGGCAGAAGTAGCCGAGCGTAGTCAGCAGAAGCAGCAGCGTGTGATTTAAGTCGTCAAGCGAGTGACAACTACGCGAGCGTCGGCAGAAGTAGCCGAGCGTAGTCGGCAGAAGCAGCAGTGCGTGATTTAAGTCGTCTAGCACCCAGGAGCGCAGCAGAGCGGGGAAACGGTATTGCCCTAACGGGGCACATCGAACCGTTACCCTAACAGCGCCGTCCTCGGGCGACAACTGTACAACGTAGGAGACGTGGATTAATATATTATATTAGGTATTAATATAAGACTGAAGAAATAAAGAACGATTCGCAGAAGAGCCCCAACATTTACAAATTTATTGTAACGAATCCTGGACACGGCGAGTATACCTCAGCAATTATACTTGTAAGAAGCAGGGGCAGCAAAAAGCTTCGTTACAAACTATAGTGTATAAAAATAAAATTGATAATAAACAATGTTTCAAATTCAATAGTATTAAAAATATTATTTTTTTAAGTAAGATAAAAAAGGAAAAAATTTTATGAATATAAGGCAAAAATTATAGCTTTTGAAACATTTAAAGCACAAGCCGACACTAAATTTTTCACTATTTTCTTGAAATTTGCGCCATTTTTTGCTGGTATAAAAGAAATGAACAGAAATAAACAGTTTCGAAATCCACTAAGCGGATTTGGTATACCCAGCGTTATACAATAATGTTCTGCTATAGTTCGGCGAAACTGAAGTTGAAGGAGTTTTGAGATAGACTAGCGCTGTAGCAGCCAAGTATTTTGAATAGAAACATCGATAAGCCACGTAAAATATCATTTTTTAAATGAAGCCTTGTTCCTTCTTTTTCAAATTTTTTTTCGTTAGTTCGTTTTCGTGGTTCGTTGAATGTAATTTAACTAAATTTTATTATTCTATAATATTTTTTATAAAGGAGCGTAGACTTATGGCGGCTAGTTATAAGCCAAGAATATTCAAAAAAAAGAAACAATTGTAAATGCGTTCAGCATGCATAAAACTCAGCGAAAATATCTGCAGTTATTAATAAGAAACGCTCAAAAATCTAAACCAAAAGAAAAAGTACAACACGAATAAAAATGGGCAAAGTCTTATGCTGCAATTATCGTAATCAGTTGTTCTCATCTTATGACGTTTGTGCAATATTGTCTTTGCTCAACTTGTATAGATAGTTTTGCACACATCTAGCTTCACAGTTATAATTTTCCATAATGAAAAACCTCAGAATTAAAATTCAACTATTAAAAATAGTCTACCTATTTACTGATAACTTTATTATACTGTGATTTTGAATTGTTTTAGGTATATTTCAAATATATTTAAGTTTATATTTTAATTCAGCTGACTCTTTTCTTTTCGAAAAATCTAATTTTCACTGACATTCAAGTCAAAGATGAATGATATGAAATTCTTGGTTCAAAACAAGATAACTGTTTTAACTCACATTTTTTATAACATTTGTCAATCAAGCCAATGGGAAAAAATAGATTGGGTATTTTAAAAATAACTTTTGATAATTTTGCACTTGGATATCATTTTTAGATGCTCGGTTCCCGAGTAGATCTTTATTGCGCATATACACCTACTATTATAAATGCGAAAGTTTGTGAGTGAATATGTTTGTTATTTCTTTACGACTAAGCAGCTCGGGCAATTTTAGTAAACTTTGGTATGAGGCTTAACTAATGGACTTCGTTTTACTTCAAGGAAATACAATATCTTATACCCATGAGAAAATCGATGAAAATTAATTTGCGGATAATGTATGGAGAACTTTTTCAATTAAAACTCGTACGTACACTCTTCGACCAATATTGCACAGTACAGTGAACATGTTTATATTTCAATGTAAACCAACACGATTTCAGTTGGGTGTCGAATTTAAAGACTTTTTTGGAACAGTAGGTCAAAAATTTCTAGCAGGTGTCACGGGATCACGTCTTATTAATCCGAAAGGACGAAAGCCGTTATAAATACGCACAATAATCTTGTAATAATATCTCCTGGTAAGCCGACATATACCAAAATTGATTCAATTGATTTTGCTGTAATCAAAAATATAGATAAATCGCACATAACAGCTGATATATCTTTTGATCAGTGGGTCTAACTTCCTATAAAACGAATTGGCTAAAATATAAAAAATACGTCAGTATTCACATTAATATTGAGTACAAAATAAATAAAGGAAGAGATATTGACAAAAGCATAAGAGAAGTCAATGATATAATAACTAGCGCCGCTGTCTTAGCAACACCAAACAAAAACTATAAGCCGTTTGGTCCCAGAAAAATCACTAATACGAGGGCTGCGATATGTATATATTTCTGGCCTAATAATGAAAATATGAATAATTATCAACGAAAATGGTTTTATTGTTTTTCAAAATATTCTCCAATTTTCGAAGGTTTTTGAATGCTTCAACAGCATCTTCTGGCGACGAAAATCGTTGACCACGCATTATTTTCTTGATGTGTGGGAACAAAAAGAAGTCATTGGGTGCCAAGTCAGGGCTGTACGGCGGATGACCCATCAATTCGCGCCGGTCAAAAAGGCGCTGGTTTGAGCCGATGTGTGAGAGCTCGCATTGTCATGGTGCACAATGATTCGTCTTCTCTTGTTCGTTTTTCGAATTTCTACGAAGACTTCAGGCAAACAAATGGTGTGTACCACTCAGAATTGAACGTCCTACGTTGCTCAAGCAGAACAGTCGCCACATGACCCGTTTTGCCGAAGAAACAGGCGACCATTTGCTTCGAAGTGCTTCTTCCACGAACAACTTTCGTTGGATTTGGCTCGTCTTGGAAGACCCACACGGTCTAATCCACACGAGCATTTTTTTGAGCGATTGTCAAATTGTGCGGGATCCAACGAGAACAAACCTTTTTTACGGCCAGGTGTTCATGCAATATCCAATGTATGCTGGTGGGAGAAATGCATAGGCATGCCTCTATCTGAAGGTATGTTACATGACGGTCTTGCGTTATCAGTTCACGTACGGCATCGATGTTTTCTGGCACAACGGCTGTTTGGCCTTTGGACGGCCTTCACGAAATTCGTCTTCGAACGAGCGTCGGCCACGATTGAGTTCGTTGTACCAGTTTTTCACAGTGCTCTAGGATGGTGCTTCATAGCCATACAAAGATTTTAGTTCATCGATGCACTCTTGTCGTGATAATCCACGTCGAAAGTTGTGAAAAATGATCGCACGAAAATGTTCACGAGTTAATTCCATTTTTTGGTCGAGATGAATTTTTTAATTCCCTGTAAATAAAACAATTGACGATTAAATGACAAAACGTTCTGAGTGATGTTATGCTAGAAAATGTCAAACTTTCCAATGGAAATGTCAGATTGCACCTGGCAACACTTAGTGTTGCCTAGGCCAGAAATATATATAGCAGCCCTCGTAGAGAAATAGAAAAGCTTGTAAATGAAAAAAGGCGTGCAAGACGTGAATGGCGATAAATCATTCCCCTTCCACTCAGCTTCAATTAAAATCTGCTGTATGTAAATTAAAAAAGCGCTTAAACGTGAGGAAGAATTGAACACCGAAATGTATATAAAGAAGCTTTGTCCAAATTCAAACAAGCAAATTCCCTTTGGAAAGCCCAAAAGTCCATGAAGCCACCAACTGACTCAAACATCCAAAGTCGCGTATCTTGGGAGGAAATTGGGCGCGAAGTGACGAGGAAAAGGCTAATTGTTTTGCAAATCACCTAGAAGTGCTATTTCAACATAATTTCTCAAAAAAAAAACTTTAAGCTGTCAATCTTACCCAACACAGCTAAAGAGTCGCTCGAGTCTTTTAAGACTTCCCCTTCTGAAATTATTGGAATCATCAAAGAACTTAATCCAAAAAAGTCGTCAGGACATGATAATATTTCTCCAAAAATGCTAACTGCAATGCGTCAATTCGGTTTGCGTGCGAAACATGGCACAATAGAGCAAGTAAATAGAATTATTAACGAAATAAGGAAAGCATTTGAACACAGGGAATACTGTTCAGCAATATATCTAGATGTAGCTCAGGCGTTTGATAAGGTGTGGCACGAAGGTCTTTTATATAAGAGTAAAAATATTCTACCTTTAGAATTGTATAAAACATTGGAATCTTATTTAAAAAATAGAAAATTTATGGTAAAAGTGGGAGATTTCATATCTGATGAACGACAGATAGGGGCTAGTGTACCCCATGGCAGTGTTTTAGGCCCAATACTAAACATCATACATACAGCAGATCTTCCAATAGCTAATAATGTTTTAACTTCAACTTTTGCGGATAACCCAGCTATAGTAAGCCGTAACAAATGCCACATTTTAGCATCAAGAATTTTATATTAGCGGAGCATTTAAGTTCTGTCGAAGAATGGCTAGCGAACTGGCGTAAAAATGTGAATGAACAGAAGTGTAAGCATATTACATTTTCGCTAAGACCAAAGATGTACCCGGCAGTAAAAATAAACAATATTTTAGTACCTCAAGCGAACGAAGTAACATATCTTGGTATTCAAGTAGATAGAAGGCTCACGTGGAGAAAACACATCTCTAGTAAAATAACATGTATGAAGATTAGAGCTGAACATTTAAATTTGCTTTTAAATAAAAACCCTAAACTTATCCTAGACAATAAAGTGCTTTTATATAATGCGGTCATAAAGTCGATTTGGATGTATGGCATTCAACTGTGTGGTACGACCTGTGCAACTAACATTGACATATTACAAAGGTTCCAATCGAAAATGCTTAGAACAATTACGTGTTCACCGTGGTACATGCGTAACGGAAATATCCATAAGGACCTTGGTATCCCTTTGGTAAAAAAAGAAGTAAAAGACAGCAGAATTAAGTATATATCTAAACTCCGAGATCACCCAAACCCTTTGGCTAATGCATTGGTACATTCCTGCGATCAAACACACCTTAAAAGAAAAGACATGCCTGCGTATTAAAGAGCAACGTATCACCAAAACAGCTCAATTACTTGCTTGAGCCTGTCTAGTTTTTAAATAGATTTAAGATTTTAAAACGTATTGTTAGGCTTAAAAAAAAAACAGATTTAATAAATAAAATAATTTTGAAAAAAAAAGTTGGTTGTCGTGAAGTCGATGCTGCCTGGAGTGTCGGGGTAGTGCACATTTTCCAACCAACGTCGAGCAGGTACGTGAGGGCAGACGACGTTGTCGGACGCTCAGTAAATACAGTAATAAGCCTTTGGTTTGTTTACATAAATATAAATTATTCCTCCAGTCCTACGGCTGTTGTCCAGGAAATAAACTTTAAACTTCCACTTTTACAATTTAGTAATTTTTATTGAGCAAATTATTTCATCAGTCCTACGGGCTGTTGTCCAGGAAACAAACTTTAAACTTTAACTTTTACAATTTAATAATTTTATTAAGCACTATGTGCTCTTCTTAAAGTCTGGCTTAAGGCTAGAACTTAAAAATATGAGCCCTGTCTGATTCCCTAAGCTTTGGCATAATTTCGGCAATTCTGCTGTGCTGTTGTTGATATTGGAGTAGCGAAGAATTTGCCAGTTGATGTGAAAATGCTGACACGGACTATTCCCACGCTTACTGGCTGGTGTGGAGTAGCTCTTAAGGACGCTACAGTGGGCAGACAAGCAAACTAATGTGTTAACTCGCTACAGTGGGCAGACTAGCAAACTAATGTGTTAACTACCCCCCTTCTAAATCGAGGCCGTCCACGGCCGCTTGCATAATCTTGGCTACGGCTTCCTTCTTGTCATTTGTGTCCTTTATGCGTTTACTCGTCCTGCGTATCCAAAATAATAATATTGTACCTATTATGATAGCAACGGCCAGTATCACTAACATGCAGAGGGTAATGTGGTTATAGCCCATTTCATGTAGCTTTTTAATGTGTCAAAGGTTCTTCAAATTAATTTTGCGCAAATAAGGTAGCTTAAAATTTCCAAATGGTCGGTCAAGTTAAGAAACTGTGTTGAGGGAATCCCTTCACTTTTTCATTGAAAAAAGTTGTACCATTTATGCAAACTTCTCCTTCGAATGTCACTAAATAAGTGCCGGATATCGTAACCGACGATGTTTCTTCTTCCCGAACTTCGACTGTTTGGTCATTTATGATGATTAAGCCACTGTCAACCTCGGATCGGATAAAGGTTATTGTAGGTAGTTTTGCATGTCGCCTTGTTTTTATTAAATAGTTGTCTCACACATGTAGAATCCGTTTTTATTTTACAGAAACTTGCAGATAGCGCAGTCGTGCAGTTTTTAACTGGAATTGTTGATATGCCGCAATCCGCAACAGTGTCGGTCTCCAAAAAAATTATTTTGTCGCCGTGTGCCACCGGAAAAACCCTAACTAAGCTGCATACTTTTTGTATTCTAGGAAACTTAACAATAAAGTATATTATATCATCATTTTGAAAAATTTTTAACTTAGAATTACTTACAATATCGCTTATGCTTACATTTAAAGTGTACTCAGTGATCAATATTTTCGAAATTTCGTCTGTATCCAAAATTATAGGATTTACAACATTTAATTTACCTAAAACTATGGAATAAATTATATTGTCCAAATCTGTTACAACTGCCCTATTTCTGGCCATTAGTAATTCGAAAAGATGACCAGTGTCGATGTCGGTTTTTTTTGTATTGGAAATAATTTTGTTAACAGTTTCAGTCAATTTGTCGATCTGTTGCTGTATCTGAGTGTTTATGAAAAATTGACGTTCTATAAGTTCCTGTGTTTTAAATTTAAGTTCATTAAAATCGTTGAAACTCCGGCTAAGTATTTTACCGCAGTGCCAATCATGTTTATGCTTCGCTCCTGTCTATAGTGAATGTTCACCATGTCAATCAATCAAATTTTATTAATATCTGACTGAAGAACTTTACTCATGTGTGATTGGGGAAAATCGTGAAATATATTTTTTTTCTCCCGCAAGACAGTGAGGTAATTCGTCAAATTCGTTCGATGCTTTAAGAAGTCATATTTTCCCAAACTGCTACATTTCCGTCAATAACTGGTATATAGTTGGATTTTGTAAAATTAATAATTTTGCTGTCGGATCTCTGAGTACGCAAAAGTAGTAAAATGACTCTGTAAAGGTGAAAAAAAAAATATTACCTAATGTTACTCTTATGAACCTTCCTATTATCTATTAAAACTGTGGATCCTAGATTCTTTTGAATTGTTTTTTTTCCGTAAAAACTTTTGTAAATTTATTGCCAACTCGTTTATTGGTCCTAACGTAAACTTTATCCCCTGGCTTTATCCCCTGGCTTGAAAAACCTCGTTTACCGCTATTGTTCCTTGCCAACTCATTTTCCTGGGCTTTAATTAATTTGCCTTTTATTTCGGTTTTAAGGTCCAAAGGCATGGAAAAATTCAGCTCGGTAGGTTTCCATCCAGTTACTGAATGAATTGATCTATTGTATTTTGCAGTAGCAAGAAGTATTAGTTCATTGGTATCATTTATAGCTTGTTCTAGCTTAGTGCCACTACGATTTCAGTTAAGGTGCTATGAAATCTCTCTATTTGCCCATTTGTTGTACTATGGAAAGGCGGGGTTGTAAAAATTTATGCTCCAAAATGATCCTTAAGAAGGGACCTTATAGTTTGTGAGTTCAGTGACTTTTCGTTATCAACCGTCACATTCCTCGTATTTTCAAAAGAATTAAGGATTTGTAATAAAGCTTGTTTTACATCAACAATTGCCCTAGATGCAATTGGAATAACTGTAGCGAATTTTGAAAACTTATCTATGCAGGTTAAAAAATTATGTTTATCAGTAGAATAAATATCTATATGTAACATTTCCCCAGGACGGCGTGGTATCGGAGTCTTTCCTAACTCTGGTTTAGTCGGATGCCGTTCGTACTTGGCTTCTTTACAAATTTTGCAGTTGACAGTAATTTCCTTTAATTTTTTCTGCATATTTCGAAAATAGTAGTCGTTCAATACCTGTTTAATGTTCTCTCGGACAGAGCGATGTGCTCTACTATGTTCCATTGCCAGTATTTCATTTTGATCGTCTTCATTAAAAATATCATTAACTAGCCTCATTGCGTAACGAAATTTTATTGACGGGAATTTCCTTACAATCTCGTCCTGAATTTTGCCCAAAATAGGCAGACTGCAATGAATAGCGTTAACTACATCAGGATTAGCGCATTCACCAATCAATTCTAGTAGATTCTGAATATTTTTAAATGTAATTTGATGCCTTATCCTTGACTTGAAAATAATTCTTGTCTTCTTGTTTGTGACATTTCCTTCTTCTAGAATTATCTGATTTCGAAATGAATTAACAGGGTTTTCCACTTTCGGAATAACTTCTGATAGAGATTCTTCACTATGCACAGTAACAAATCGTCACCTGAAATGCAAAATAACGTATCATCAAAAAATTCGAAATTGAGTGTCTTATTGATTACGCTTCACTACATCAAATTATATACGTAATATTAAATATGTTCAACATTTTCTGGTTCTGCGGTCATATATAAACCAGTTTTAACCAATATTAATATTTTGTTTCACTCATGTTCCATTTTATTCCGTGTTTCATTCATGCCACTGTAAATTTCTGAAAATGTTGTTACGTTAATTTGCATTTCAGGTGACGAAATGCTCTATTGCATTAATGTGTTGTCGTGACAATGCATCGGCAACATGATTATCCTTACCGGGTTTATAGTGAAATTGAGGTGAAAACTCCTCCACAAATGCTCGCCAGCGTTTTATTTTAGTGTTTGGATTCTTATCCGAGACAGCGAAGGTCAAGGGCTGATGATCGGTAAAAATATTCAGCTGTTTTACTCCGTACAAATAGTTTCGCAGCTTCTGAAGTGCCCACACTATCGCTAAAAGCTCTCTTTCATTGGTAGCATAATTCTCTTCTGCTGTCGATAACGTTCTAGAAATCATGGTTATAGGCCTGTTGCCTTGAGATAGTACCGCCCCAATAGCGTGTGCTGAAGCGTCAGTTGTCAAGTCAAATGGTTTATTGTGATCAGGATATAGCAGAAGTACGTCCTCAGAAGATAAAATTCTCTTAACTTTTTCGAAGGCCATCAACGCGTCATTATCCAACTCAATTTTAACATTTTTTGATTGATTCGTTCCCACATGACCATTTTCTCCCCTTAAGTATCTTGTCAGAGGCTTTACTATGGAGGCATAGTCTTTAATAAACTTCCTATAGTAACCAGATAGCCCCAAAATAGCTCGTAAACCACGAAGAGTGTTAGGCGTTTTATAATTCAGAATGTCATTGACTTTATCAGGGCATGTTTTTAACCCTTCCTTTGAAACGATAAATCCAAGGAATTCCACTTGTTCCCTAAGAAATTTTGATTTTTCCATTGAAACTCGCATGTTGGCTTGGTAAAGTTTCGTTAAAATTCTTTCGATGTCTCTGTAATGATCCTCTTCATTGCTTGAGAAGATAATTGCATGATCGATGTAAACATGACAGCATTTCCCTATTTCATATCTGAGAACATCATCAATTGCCCTTTGGAAAATTGCGGGCGCATTTTCCAGCCCGAAAGGAAGTCTACAAAATTCATATTTTCCATTATTTACAGAGAAGGCAGTATTTTCCCTGTACTTCTCCGCCAACTTAATTTGGTGGAACCCTGACTTTAAGTCAAGTGTCGTAAAAAATGCTGATTTCCCCATATTTGTTAAAATGACTGAAGTGTCTGGAATACCTGTCCGAAATTGTTTTCACGTTGAGTTTCCTAAAATCAACTACCATTCTCATCTTCTTCCTCCCGTTCTCATCTGTCCCTTTTTTATCGACAACCCATATAGGATTCTCTATATAATAATCCTATATGGGTTGTCGATAAAAAAGAACGAGTCGAGAAGAACGAATTATTCCATCTCGTAGTAAATCTTTAATTTATTGATTTATAAATCCAGAAGCGGCTATCGGGTAAGGGTATGACTTTGAATAAATCGGCTCGTTATCGATTGTCCTAATGGTGGCTATCACATTAGTGTTAAACGGCAAAGCTTCATCTGGATTTGCGAAGACTTTTGCATGTTTTTCCAATATAAAAGAAATCTTTTCCGTATCCCCTGGTTCCTTAAGGGAATTCTCATTTCCAACTATTTTGTTGACACTTTTACAATCATAATACGATAATTTTTTCTCACCACCTTTATAGTGAATGGTTCCCTTATGTAAGTCTATTTTTGCGCCAACCTCTTTCAAGAAGTCAAACCCAATAATCCCGACAAATGTTTTAAGTTCGGAAAGAAGGTAAAATGGAGCCGTCTTTCCGAGCACATTAATTAAGCACCTTTCCTTAATCACGGCAGTACCGTGGATGGACCTGACTTTAAACGAGTTTTCTACATTCTTTACCCCTTTTAAATTTTCATTGGGTTTAACAAAATTTTTTCCCGCTCCGGTATCGATCAACAATTTCATTGGTCGCCCTGCCAGTATCGTATTTACATAAGGCAGGAGCGACCTACGTCTAAAAAATTTATTTCTTCCAAAAATTCATATTGTGACTCGTTTTCATTAAAATCTTCACCTGAATCTTGGGTTAAGTGATTAACCCTTTGTATTTTCGAAATATTTTGCCTATCGCTTTCGCGAGGTCTTTTCATTGTTTCCCTTTCTTGAGAGTGTAGGTTATTATTATAGGCTGTCGGCCTTTGATTAAAGTTTTGGGATGCCATTCGGGTTCTCTGAGACTCCCGCTCAGCTCTCCAATTTGGATTATAATTTCCTCCTTGCCTGTAGTGCGATAAAGTCGGATCAACCTCCATGGGTGTTGCCGCATCTACATGTTTTTTTTCCACTTATTTATAATGAGGAGAGTGGTGTGGAGCAAATGTCCTTCCACCATTTTTTCCCCACTGAGCTGAATCCATTTTACTGTAGAAAGAATTTGCAAACGAATATCGAGCATGATTTGCTTCCAATTCTTGTGCTAATGCCAATGCACTAGGCACGTCTTTAGGTTGCGACGAAAACATGATGTCGCTCATTGGCTTCCGTAAGCCAGAAACAAAAACTCTCAAGGCATCCTGCCTATATTTTTGGCAAAGTTACTCTGTCAATTCTTTTTTGCCCTCATTTAACATAATAGTTTTATTTATTATCAAGGTCAATTTCTTGTCGACCTCATCGTAAAATTCAGCAATTGAAAGTTTCCCTTGCCTAAGAGTTGACATTTCCTGCTCAATCAAATAGACTGGTCGCTTGTCATCATAAGTAAAGTCTAACCGCGCGATGATCGCCTTAAAATTCAGCACGGTATTGAATGACGATAACACTTGGTCGGCCCGACCGACAATTTTATTTCTTATTATTGCTACCGCTTGGTAGTATTTCGAACTGTTTTCGTAATTTTCAAACAACTTATGTATATCGTAGGCAGCAAATGCAGCTTGCCTCCAACTAACATATCATGACCTTTCTCCACTTAATTCCGGCAGAGATTTAATTATCTCTAAAGATTCCTCACACCGGTCGGGTCTATCGTCACTGCTTCATATTCCTCCACTTCTAATGGAGTTTCTAAAGCCCTTAGTAGTTCCGTCAGCTGTCCTATTGTCCTCTCGAAGGAGGCCCTAGTCCTTTCCGTAGCTGCTGTGACGGCAGCTGTCACCATTACCCTCAAAGTCTCTTCATTCATTCTGATGTCTCTTTTACACTTACTGTGTCAATGATTTTATTTATTCTTTAGCGCTATTAAAAGCTTTTTAAACACATAAATACTTTAGCTCTACGGCCACTTTAAAAAATTTACTTACACTTTTGTTAATATAGCGCTATGCGCAATTTTTTTTTTAAATTATCTTCAATAAATTTTATTTATAACTTTATTAATTCTTTCCTTTTTTATTATATCGATAATTTCTTAATGGGAAATTTCACTAGTTTAGCGCTATGTGCTATTTTCTATTATCTTCAATAAGATTAACATCAATCAATTTTATTTATAACTTTATTTATTTCTTTTCTGTTTTCTTTTTCTTTTATATCGATCACTGAGTACTTACCTGAAAATATTAAAGATCATTCTGATTCCTTGTAGTAGTAGTTGTAGTCCTCAGTATTCTTTATTCTGGTTCTAACTGCGTTGGGCGCCAATTTTTATTGAGCAAATTATTTCATCAGTCCTACGGGCTGTTGTCCAGGAAATAAACTTTAAACTTTAACTTTTACAATTTAATAATTTTATTAAGCACTATGTGCTCTTCTTAAAGTCTGGCTTAAGGCTAGAACTTAAAAATATGAGCCCTGTCTGATTCCCTAAGCTTTGGCATAATTTCGGCAATTCTGCTGTGCTGTTGTTGATATTGGAGTAGCGAAGAATTTGCCAGTTGATGTGAAAATGCTGACACGGACTATTCCCACGCTTACTGGCTGGTGTGGAGTAGCTCTTAAGAACGCTACAGTGGGCAGACAAGCAAACTAATGTGTTAACTCGCTACAGTGGGCAGACTAGCAAACTAATGTGTTAACTTATACTCAACTCTATAAAATCCTAGGGTGTTGGGTAACACTGACCATTTGCTACTTCCATGGTAATTAGGGTGTTGTGTTAGCATTTAAGCTACATATAAATTTTAAAGTTTGATGAGCAACACTTTAATAGATATTATGTAATGCATGTGTTTACGCTATTTAAGTGATTATTTTGAATTACTTTGCATGTTTCTTAAATTTTGCTGGGGTGTTACTTGTTATGTAAATTATTTTTTTTTAACAAGTGTTAAACACGCTTCAAGTATTTCTTAAGTTTGCATGCAAAAAGATACATCCCTGGGCGGTAAGCTTTCTTTTGACATATACCAATTTATTAGCCGTTACAACAGAAAATTAGTTAGAATTTGCATTTAGATATGAGAATACAATTTTGCAGATAGTTTATTTAAATAAAATAAGCGAATTTAAAGTTAAAAAACAAGATTATCTTAAGGAATCAGCACTTTTTATCTTTTCGTTCGGTCATATGTAAAGAAATACAGCCGTACTCACCACCGAGAAATCTAACACTAAGGACACATTTTATACATAAAAACTCACTACTTACAAAATATCTGATTATCAGAAATTAAATGGTGTTAAGGACGAAATATGACACACTTTGACGTTTAAATCATCTTTTAGTAGATATATACCATAAAAAAATCATTTTTGATTTATATTAAATAATAATATTTTCCCAACATTGCTGCTATTCACCCCTCAGAAATCTACCACGAAAAGTTTTCTACTGTGGTCGGACGCATGCGGCATTACTTGCATTTTGTTGTTTGCTTTTAGGATGTTCCTCAAGTAATAAAACATCTTAAAAAATTTGATTTTACGGATTCGGTAAATAATAAGTAGTTTAAAGTAAAAATATGTAGTATAAGTTAACATAAGCTGCCCTTTATCAACAATAAAGTCCGCGCGTGGCCTGAGTCAGCGAATCCACATTCTCACGCTGGCAGCTAGCAGTCAACATAAGCAGCACTTTGTCAACAACAAAGTCCGCGCGTGGCCTGAGTCAGCGAATTCACATTCCCACGCTGACAGGTAAGGCACAGCGGTAGCGGCAAACTGCCAACGCAAGCGTCGGCGTCGTATCCGCTGCAATAACTCCACAACAACTGAGACAAGGTGCAGGTTTAAGACATTTAGAATGTAAGTTTAGTTTTAAACAGAGAACTCATCAGACAGGATGGTCTGATCAATAAAGCAATAATAACAAAAAACAAGACGGTTATTTGTAATTGGCGCCCAACTATATGGGAATAAAAGAAATTAAAGTTCGCTAAAAAATAGTAAAAACTATTCGGGAACAAAAATTAAAGTTCAATAGAAAATAGTAAAAACTATTCGGGAACAAAAATTAAAGTTCGATAAAAAATAGTAAAAACTATTCGGAAATAAAAAGCTCGATAAAAAATAGGAAAAAAACTATTCGGAATAATTGTACGGACCATCAAGGAGGAGACGTCACAAAAAAGGAATCACGGACCAAAGGGGATCGAAAATTTCTACAAAAATTAAACAATAGAATTAAGATTCAAAAATATGTAAGTAGAGTGCAAAAAATATAGTATGTTGAATTGCTCTAATAAAAAAAGTAGATAAAACAGAAAACTTGTGTTAAATATAACTGTAAATCTTTGCACGAGTTTTTGATAAATAAATTTTGCGCAGGCCAGCTCATTGGTATCGGTTTTACTTCAAGCTCATGAGTGATCAGGACCTGGACAAAATATTTGAGAGACTTAACGGAATAGAAGTTAGTAAAAAACAGTGCAACAATAGGGATAATACTGAAAATTGGTGGACAGAATATAGAGTGGCAGACAAAAGACAAGAAATGGCGCTGGAATCAGACCAATTAAGGGCATTAGTGGAAAGTGCAGTTTGTAGTGCACTTTGCCACTCAAAGAGAAAATTTCGAACAAAAGCTTGCAATTATTAATCAAAGACTAAATGACGTTAAAATCGACACACCGAACATAGAAACATATAGGGAAACAGAAATTGTACCCGGGATTAGATGTGAGGAGCCACTCGATATTGTAAAGTCCTTACCGGACTTCGACGGTAAGAAGGAGAATTATGTATAGTGGCGGCAGGCGGCACACACCTACAAAGTTTTTGAGGGCTATGAGGGTAGCAGCAAACATTATCAGGCTGTTGCCATCATTAGGAATAAAGTTAAAGGCCCGGCCGACATGGTTCTGGCCTCATTTAATACCGTTCTAAATTTTAAGGCCATAATTAATCGACTCGATTTTAGTTATTCCCACAAACGACCAATTTACTTGATCGAACAGGAGATGTCAACTCTCCGCCAAGGAACTTTGTCACTACTACAATATTACGACGAGGTAGAGAAAAAATTTACCCTTTTAACTAACAAAACGATAATGACTTACGAAAAATCAATTGCTGCATCACTGAACGAAAAATACAGAATGGTTGCATTACGCGTATTTATTTCAGGGACTCAGAAACCCCTTAGTAATGTGTTATTCTCAGCCCGGCCTAAAGATCTACCTTCGGCTGTAGCGTTAGCACAGGAGGTGGAATCTAACCATGAGCGATACCAGTTCGCAAGCACATATGCCAGGAGCCTGGAAGACAAATCCCAAAGGCTAAATATAGAACAATCTATGCAAAAAGGTACAAATAGCAGATATCACACGAATGACACGTATCTTGCGAAAAATCCCCATTTTAACAGAACGCGGGACTTCAACAGCAGGACTCCGCCGAAACTAGAGCCAGTACAGCCAATGGACGTTGATACCTCGCAACGCTTCAGAGAACCTTCAGCACAACAGAAAAATAGTGGATACTCATCTCGATATCCTAATAATCAAAATCAAAAATACGGACAGACAGTGAAGAGACCAAGTAATGATTCTGCAAAATTCACAGGACCAAAACAACAACGGGTTAACTACCTGCCAAACGTAAATTCTACTTCTAATCAAGAAGATACGACGTATCATGAGGTAGCAAACTCAGAGGCCTCATCAATCGAAGACGACCTTACTGAACCTAACCAGTTAAATTTTTTAGACAGGACTCCTTGCTACCGTTCATTGAAAGAACAGTTGCAGGGAGAAAACTAAAAATATTGATTGATACGGGGGCATCAAAGAACTATATAAAGCCTCTAAAAGTGCTTAAGCACATAGCACCTGTCGAAAATTCTTTCTTGGTAAAGTCAATCCATGGCTTTACTCACATTAAAGAAAAATGCACGGTAAACCTTTTTGACACAAACAGTACCTTTTTTATTCTCCCGTCTCTTTCAACGTTCGACGGAATAGTAGGTCTGGATTTGCTAACGCAAACAAACGCAACAATAGATCTAAAATCAAAAAGAATAATAACTAATAATGGCTCAGAGGAAATAAAGTTTTTAAAGTGTGCAAATGTGAATTTCACACGAGTAGAGGACATAGAAGTCCCCGAGGTTGTAAAGGGCAAATTTCAGAAAATGGTGAAAAATTTATTACGCGTTTTTTCTGATCCTAATGAGGCCCTACCATTTAACACAAATATTGTCGCCACTATTCGCACCGAAAGTGACGACCCGGTGTAAAGGGTGATTTTTTAAGAGCTTGATAACTTTTTAAAAAAAAAAAACGCATAAAATTTGCAAAATCTCATCGGTTCTTTATTTGAAACGTTAGATTGGTTCATGACATTTACTTTTTGAAGATAATTTCATTTAAATGTTGACCGCGGCTGCGTCTTAGGTGGTACATTCGGAAAGTCCAATTTTGGGCAACTTTTTCGAGCATTTCGGCCGGAATAGCCCGAATTTCTTCGGAAATGTTGTCTTCCAAAGCTGGAATAGTTGCTGGCTTATTTCTGTAGACTTTAGACTTGACGTAGCCCCACAAAAAATAGTCTAAAGGCGTTAAATCGCATGATCTTGGTGGCCAACTTACGGGTCCATTTCTTGAGATGAATTGTTGTCCGAAGTTTTCCCTCAAAATGGCCATAGAATCGCGAGCTGTGTGGCATGTAGCGCCATCTTGTTGAAACCACATGTCAACCAAGTTCAGTTCTTCCATTTTTGGCAACAAAAAGTTTGTTAGCATCGAACGATAGCGATCGCCATTCACCGTAACGTTGCGTCCAACAGCATCTTTGAAAAAATACGGTCCAATGATTCCACCAGCGTACAAACCACACCAAACAGTGCATTTTTCGGGATGCATGGGCAGTTCTTGAACGGCTTCTGGTTGCTCTTCACCCCAAATGCGGCAATTTTGCTTATTTACGTAGCCATTCAACCAGAAATGAGCCTCATCGCTGAACAAAATTTGTCGATAAACACATTTCGAACCGAACACTGATTTTGGTAATAAAATTCAATGATTTGCAAGCGTTGCTCGTTAGTAAGTCTATTCATGATGAAATGTCAAAGCATACTGAGCATCTTTCTCTTTGACACCATGTCTGAAATCCCACGTGATCTGTCAAATACTAATGCATGAAAATCCTAACCTCAAAAAAATCACCCGTTATTTTAAGCTATACCCTTATCCAATGGGTGTAGCGGAATTCGTGAATACTGAAATTCGCGATTTACTAAGAAATGGTATTATCCGACCGTCTAGGTCACCATACAACAACCCAATATGGGTTGTAGATAAAAAAGGAATGGACGCACAAGGCAATGTGAAGAAACGTCTTGTAATAGACTTCAGAAAATTAAACGAAAAAACCATCGATGACAAATATCCCATCCCCAATGTAACCGTAATACTATCAAATCTAGGAAAGGCCAAGTATTTCACAACACTCGACCTGAAATCGGGCTTCCACCAAATAACTCTCGCAGAATCCGATAGGGAAAATACCGCTTTCTCGGTAGGCAACGGAAAATACGAATTCTGCAGGCTTCCTTTTGGATTGAAGAATGCGCCCAGCATTTTTCAAAGGGCTATCGACGACGTACTGAGAGAACAAATAGGAAAGTCCTGTTACGTTTACGTCGATGACGTTATTATCTTTTCAGAAACCGAAGAAAAACATGTCGAGCATATCGAGTGGGTGTTAAAGAGGTTACATGAAGCTAATATGAGAATTTCGCGCGAGAAATCACAATTTTTTAAGGAAAGCGTTGAATACTTAGGCTTTGTTGTGTCTAGGGGAGGCATTAAAACGAGCCGCAGCAAAGTAGATGCTATACATAACTACGAGAAGCCCGCCACTCTTTTCAATGTCAGATCCTTTCTAGGTTTAGCAAGCTACTATCGTTGCTTTATTAAGGACTTTGCGGCAATAGCAAAGCCTTTAACAGATATTTTGAAAGGAGAAAACGGCAAGGTTAGCGCCACACAATCGAAAAAGATTAAAGTGGAATTAGACGAAAAACAATCATTTGCTTTTAACAAATTGAAGGAAGTCCTTACATCGGAGGATGTTATGTTACTCTACCCAGACTTCAGGAAGCCATTTGATCTAACGACAGACGCTTCATCTTTGGGTATAGGGGCAGTACTGTCACAAGACAATAGGCCAATCACCTTTATTTCAAGGACTTTGAAAGATCGTGAGAAAAACTTTGCAACTAACGAAAGCGAGTTACTTGCCATAGTCTGGACCCTAAAAAGCCTTAGAATCTATCTCTATTAAATTTTAAACATTTTTACAGACCATCAGCCACTTACGTTTGCGGTTTCAGACCGAAACCCAAATGCCAAAATTAAACGCTGGAAAGCTTTTATCGACGAGCACAACGCTAAAATTTTTTACAAACCGGGCAAGGAAAATCATATTGCTGACGCGCTATCACGACAGAACATCCACGCTCTAGAGGAGGATGCCCAATCAGATTTGGCTACAGTCCACAGCGAAATGTCACTATCCTATACGATAGAAGGAACTGAGAAACCATTAAATTGCTTCCGAAACCAAATCGTTTTAGAAGAAGCAGACATGACTTTAAGACGGAATTTCATATACTTTGGCAATAAAACTCGTCATATAATTCAATTTACAAATAGGGAGCACCTTATTGAGGAGATAAAAATAGCTGTAAACCCAAATGTGGTAAATGCCATACATTGCGATCTACCAACATTGGCCAGCATACAAGATGAATTAGTAAGGAGTTTTCCGTCAACAAAGTTTTGGCACTGCAAAAACATGGTGTCTGATATTGTCAACAAAAACGAGCAGAGGGAGATTGTTGTTGCTGAGCACAATCGAGTTCACAGAGCAGCCCAGGAGAATATTAAACAAATCCTCTGCGATTACTATTTCCCAAAGATGACAAATTTGGCGAATGAAGTTGTCGCGAATTGTAGGATCTGTGGTAAGGCCAAATACGACAGACACCCACGTAAGCAGGAACATGGTGTAACTCCAATCCCCTCCTATACCGGGGAAATGTTGCACATTGATATCTTTTCGACAGATAAAAAGTACTTTCTTACCTGTCTGGACAAATTCTCAAAATTTGCGGTGGTGCAGCCTATACCTTCTCGAACAATTGTGGATGTAAAGGTCCCAATCATTCAGTTAATGAATATATTTCCAAACACAAAAACAATTTATTGTGATAATGAAGCTTCTCTAAATTCTGAAACGATAACCACATTGTTGAGGAATAGTTTTGGTGTGGACATCGTAAACGCACCACCCCTTCATAGTACCTCGAACGGGCAGGTTGAACGCCTCCATAGTACACTTTTGGAGATAGCCAGATGTTTGAAACTGGACAGAAAAATTAACGAGACGACAGACCTCATATTAATGGCCACAACTAAATACAATCGAACGATTCACTCGGTGACCAATATGAAACCAATCGAAATACTTCACGCCAACCCACCCGAACTGAGGAATGAGATAACCATGAAAATAATGAAGGCTCAACAAGTACAAATGGATAGGAATAACCCCTCCAGACGGAATAGCGTATTCGACGTGGAGGAAATAGTATTGGTAAAGACTAACAGACGACTCGGAAATAAATTAACTCCTTTATATGTTGAGGAGGAAGTTGAAGCAGACTTGGGAACCACGGTTCTCATAAATGGGAGGGTGGTCCACAAGGACAACCTTAAGTAAGGGAAAATTCTTAGCATATTTTAGAATTCTTTAAATAGCATAGGGTAAATTATTTAAGCTTCTTTCACACTATCTTTCAGGATACTGATTGCGATACTTCTTATTCAAACGACGACGGCAAAATTGACCGACTATTCGACTTCCGACTACATACCGATTCAGGATGGTGACGCGACGATTTGGGAGGAATTTGGCTATCTAAGGCATACAACTAATCTTACAGTATACAAGGGAATAGTTGAGGAAACCAAAGGCTTAACAACGCAATTCCCTCTATCCCATATGAGAATGTTACTCGACGCAGACATTGCACATATAAAGGTGCTTCTGACAACACTGGACATCCATCACAGGCAGGCTAGGAGCATTAACGTTTTGGGTACTGCCCTAAAGGTTATCGCAGGTACGCCTGACTTTGACGATTTTGAAAACTTAAAGTTCCGACAACAGGAACTTGTAGACTCAGAGCGACATCAGGTAGAAATAAACACAAGGATACAAGAAAAGATAAATGAACTGACGGAAACGGTTAACCACATCATTAAAAACTCAAAAGCTGGACAGATCGACACTGGTCACTTGTACGAAATGTTGCTTGCAAGAAATAGGATCATTATAAATGAAATTGAAATTTTAATTTCAACTACTACCCTTGCACAGGTAGGGATAATAAATCCCATGTTGTTAAACTCAAATGATATAAAAAACATTATTGAAATGCACTCTACAAACACAACTATCACTGATTTAATGGAGGTATCATATATTAAGGTTCTATTAGACGGTAATCTTCTACATTTTATTATCAAATATCCCAAGCCAGTACTAGTCTGTAAGAGAATTATTATTTTTCCTGTCAAACACAACAGAACAATCCTGCACCTTGGGAATGACAACAATGTTACCGATTGTCATAATCAAATTTTGGCGATTGAAAATTGCAGCGCAACGCTCACATCAACGTTTTGCAAAAAATTACAACATCCAACGTGCGCGCAGCAGCTTCATTCTGGTAATGTTGCCCACTGCAGCACTCGCCCTAGCCACCTTGAACCAATTATGGTGGTCGATGATGGCATAATCATCATTAACGATAATACCGCTTTAGTCAAGACTACCGCAGACACCGAGAAGACCATAAAGGGAACTTATTTACTTTCCTTCGTAAATGAGATTCAAATTAATGGATCCTACTTCAAAAACGTAAACGGCATGTTTAAAAAATTACCAGGATCAGCAACGACGGCGCTCCTCAATATCACCAGTCATCAAGAGATTTTGAGTCTTCCATACCTTCACAAGATAAGTATGGAAAACCTGCGTTTTATCGGGAAAATCGAAGGGAGGACTATGATGGGACCAACGATATCAGGTCTCACTAGCATTGTCATACTAATTACCTGTTACGGTCTAATTAAACTATACCGAAAGCGAAAAAGAAGACTCAAATCCCAGAATCTTCAGAACGTCATAAACAATCTTAAGAAGTCCGTGGACGGCCTTCATTTAGAAGGGGAGGAGTTAACATAAGCTGCCCTTTATCAACAATAAAGTCCGCGCGTGGCCTGAGTCAGCGAATCCACATTCTCACGCTGGCAGCTAGCAGTCAACACAAGCAGCACTTTGTCAACAACAAAGTCCGCGCGTGGCCTGAGTCAGCGAATTCACATTCCCACGCTGACAGGTAAGGCACAGCGGTAGCGGCCAACTGCCAACGCAAGCGTCGGCGTCGTATCCGCTGCAATAACTCCACAACAACTGAGACAAGGTGCAGGTTTAAGACATTTAGAATGTAAGTTTAGTTTTAAACAGAGAACTCATCAGACAGGATGGTCTGATCAATAAAGCAATAATAACAAAAAACAAGACGGTTATTTGTAATTTATATGTTATTTTAAAGAAGTAGTATGTTAGGAAATTTTCGGATAATAAGCAAATATAGTATTTGTAATTATTGTTTAATGTACTCTGTTATTTTTTTAAATAGGAATAAACCCCAGTGAAATAAGTAGTAATTATTTCCTTGGCAGCTATATCTTATAATATTGGAATTGGACACATTGAGGCATTGGCTCCATCAAGTTTTATAGTACGCACATATGAACTTTGTCTCATTCGGCCAAATTGCATGCGTTTTGTTGCTTAACCCATATTCGGCCGCTGGTCGATTTTTCGACCATCAACTTTGAAGGTATTTCTGAAGCCAAGTGCTATTTTCATGATTTGTTTTCAGAAAAATTAAATTCTGAATTTTATTAAAACATAAAGGATAGTTTTTTCAGTTAAAACATTAAATGAACAATTTGGTAGAATCATGAAAAAAATTATTTTTAAAGTGTTTTTGTTTAATTAAAAAAATTGGGAAAACAAAAAAAATGGTTTTTATTTTTAATTGTATACGAAGACAAGAGATCAACTTTTTAACAATCAAAAGAAACTCACCTCAATATTACAGTTTTTTAACTGTTAAAACTACATACTCTTTGGTGGTCGAAAAATCGACCACTGTCCAGAAATCGTCAAGTAGGACAAAATTTTTTCAAGCATGATTTTTGTTATAATTAAGTAAAAGGCAAGTATATATCTTCAAAATATCAAATATTTAATGGCCCTTGCTTTAGTTTTTATCGTTTTATACTTTTATCGTTTTAAGTCTGGCATCACCTGTCCGCATGTAACCTTTTCGTCTTATATATTTGTCTCCCTCTGACTATCGTAACCTTAAATTAAAAAGGGAGTTCCCCGAATTGATTCTGTTTGCTTTTGTTATTGCGAAAAGAAAGATTTCGAACTAAAATCAATTGGTGAAGATAATGACGATTCGTAAAGCAATAAAACTTAGTGAAATTATGGCCATTTTAAATGAGCCATCTTGAGATGACGAGGAGGATCAAGCTGTATTGAATGCAACAGATGTCGACGTCGTATACATTCCACCACCTCATGTGGAGTGTATGACAGATGAAGAAGATCTGGACGATGACCGGATTAATCTGAATGACAACAATGATGATCTTTTAAAGGAAATCGCTGGTCATGTTGAACTACAATACTCATTGGAAGGAGAAAACCTTCAGGATGTAGGTAATGAACTCAGTGAAGCTGAAAATCCATCAACATCTAATGCACATGGAAATGCTATGATAACTGGCGGATTTAAGAGGAAATCTGATTTTGCTGTCCCCGTATGGCGAAAACCCAGAAATTTTGAATACAGCCGAACGCCAATTAACATCGAAGCTTTCAAAATGGAAGAAATTTTTTCTGAAATTGGTAAGCAATTGATTAACTATTTCTAACTATTTAGTTTAAATTGCAATTTCTATATATGCATAAAGTCATATATATACATACTTATATACGTATACGAGTATTTATTCATACTTAACTTTTTTGCAGGCTCTAAATCTCCGTATGATATTTTCTCGTTGTATTTTGATAAATTAATAGTTGCAGAGATAACGCATTTCACAAACGAATATGCGAATCAACACAATGCTGCCATTAACGTCACGCCAGTGGAAATACGTAGGTTCATTGATATTTTGTACATTTCGGTAGGTATTGGTCTGTTCGGCCAGACATCGGAATTCCAATTGTAAAACAAGCGTTGAGTCGTAATCGATTTAAAATAATAAAACGGTTCTTACATCTCGTTGATAACACCGATTTAAATACAATAGATCGTTTTGCCAAGGTTCGCCCGCTTATTGATGCTCTCAATAAAAAATTTATGCAGTTCGGAGTTTTTAGCCATATTCTTTCCGTAGACGAACAGATGATTCCATACTTTGGTCGACACTCATGCAAAATGTTTATCAAAGGAAAACCGATTCATTTGGATTTAAGTCGTGGTGTTTATGTTCAGAAAGTGGATATCTATTTTCTAGTATACTATATGGGGGTGCAGCAACCCCTCACGATAAGAATATCGGTCTAGGAGCACAAACTGTTTTAGATTTGCTTGCTAACGTAACTGACCCCGACTGCCATATTATTTTCTTTTACAATTTTTGTTTATCCTATCATCTTATGTGCCTACTGAATGAGCGTCGATTTTTTGCAACCGGTACTATACGTGAAAATAGGATGGCAAAATCGCCCTTGAGGAATTTAAGAAATGAGAAACGCGGGGCATTTGACCAGCTACTCGATGGTCAACAAGAAATATTGACTGTACGGTGGAACGATAACGCTGTCGTCAATGTTATTACTAATAACTCCACAGCCGAACCAATGGTATATGCTAAAAGATATTGTCGGAAGCAAAAAAAAACTATGTATCACCATTCATTCCACATCCCAAAGTATTACAAGAATATAATCACGGTATGGGTGGAGTGGATCTTCATGACAATGCTGTGGCCAACTATCGGATATGTATACGAGGAAAAAAATGGTGGTGGCCAATATGGATTAATGCTCTTGGTAACGCAATGGTCAATCCATGGAAGTTGCATTGTATGTTAGCAAAATTTCAAAAGACGAAACCACTTTCACAAATTGATTTTCGATCTGAAGTCACAAACCATTTGTTGACTTACGGCAATAAGGAAGATTACGAGAATGGAGATGAAGATGAGAACTATGGACATCCGTCGAACCTCTCTCGGATCAACGAAAAGGTACACGCCGTCATGAGAAGTCTTGAAAATAAATATCGGCGCTGTAAGTTATGCAAGAAACATACTCTTTTTACTTGCAAAAAGTGTAACGTTTATTTACATACTAAATGTTTTGATGAATATCATAAAAATTTTTGCATTTACGTCTGTACAATATACATCTATATATATAAAAGACGGGTTTGTTCGATTCGTTGGATTTGTCTCCACCCCGAATAGCAGAATACATATTAAAAACAATGAAAACTCGATAAAATTGGATAGTTCCAAATAGTAACTTTTTTCCATACAAATTTTTTTTTCAATTTTTGTTTGTTTTGTTTTTCAATATTTTGATTTGTAAATTATTTGAATAGTTTAATTTCGGTCGCTTGCTTTTTTATTCCGGCTATTTAAAAGAAAAATTATTGAAAATTATTCAGAGAAAACTTTACGTGTGTTTCACATAAAGAGGTCAATTGCAGATTGAAATCATTACTCCGGAAATTCCTGATGTAGAGAAAGATCCAGTATTATATGAAGTGGTGGAAACCAGTATGGTTCATGGACCTTGCGGACACTACAATCCCTTTTCGGTTTGTATGTCTGACAATAAATGCACGAAACACTATCCACGTGCTTTTCTTTCGGCAACACAAACTGGAAATGATGGATATCAACTCTATCGGCGTCACTCACCAGATAACAGAACATTCAGCATTCAACTTAGAAGAGTGAATATCGAAGTTGACAACACATTGATCGTGCTATATTCACCATTACTGTCTAATTTATATTCAAAACTCATATCAGTGTTTAGTATTGCAGTTTGGTGAAATCGATAAAATACGTTTGTAAGTACGTCACCAAAGGAAGCAACATGGCGATTATTGGTCTTGAACGATACGGTCGATACGTGAACTGCAATAAAGCGCTTTGTAGGATATTTACTTTTGCAATTCATGAACGTTTTCCGACTGTTGTGCGTCTCGCAGTTAATTTGGAGATTGGGCAAAAGGTGTATTTCAACATTGTCGAGTTTTTTCTCAAATTTCGTCAGTGATCCGTTTGTGAGAACATTGCTCTATTCGGAAATACCTTGATATTATACATGGAATGCATCGTCGAAGAAATAGTTACGCAGAAAGCAAGGCCAACCAGTAGATTGACATCCAGGTGTCTAATGCATTAGGACGAATTTACACAATCCAGCCGAAAAACGACGATTGTTTCTACCTTCGGTGGCTATTGATTAATGTACGCTGTTCAACTATATTTGAGTCATTGCTTACTGTGAATGGTTCGATGTGTGCAAGTTTTGGAAAAGTAAGCCAGCAATTACATTTGCTGGAACACGTTAATCACTGGAATGAAAATGAAGTTCGCATACTTTTCGATATAAACATCGACATTGCCAAAGACATTTTACATCGTCTTTGCTAAAAATTGGAAATGGTACAATTTCGGTTGATACTTCCGGTGGCTCGATATCAATTCACGAAAGATGAACTCATCACAAATGTTCGGACATTGGCTAAATTATCGTAACTACGATTCCTTAAGTGCATGCGCAATGTTAGCTGTTAAAAATACCGATGTTGTTGACTTAAAGTGGAATATTCAAAGTCAAATTCCGGGAGACTTGCGCTCATACAAATCGATCGATCGTCTTGACAATGAAGACGACGCCGTGAATTATCCAGTGGTATTTCTAAATTCTTTGGACAGGCTTGGTATGCCACCGCATCATTTGCGTCTCAAAGTAGGATCCGTCGTTATTATGTTTTGCAATCTTCATACGCCGAATACAAGGGGGATAATGCTTGATTCTACGAATTCCTTTGAGTTCTACCGATTTTCCATTTCAGTTCAAACGTATTCCGGCATAAATAAGGAAATGCTATATTTTCCACACGGCCGTGTCGTGCTCATGAGTTGGAAAACCATATTTTCTGTACACCGGAACAGAAACCAAAAAACGTTGTTTATAAAGCTGCGTTACATTGAAAAAAAAATGAAATGGTAAATTTAACTTTCTTTTCATTTCAAAATACATAATTTCACGCAGGACAACGGCTGCGGGGTCAGCTAGTGTATTATATAAAAAAAATACATATCTTTTAAATAAAAGCAAATAATTTGAACTAAAATCATTAATATTTTCTTAAAGAAAATAAAACAAAAAAAATATATTTTTTCATACTTGACGGTTTTTGGCCAGCGGTCGATTTTTCGACCAGTTCATATCAAGAAAACGGTTGGTCAAAAAAAAACATTTTTTTTTAATTATTCTTGATTATGCTCATAAAACCACCCCTTCGAAAGGAAATTAAAAACTTACTGTGATTTCATATAGCGGCCGAAGATGGGTTAATACTGTCACGTTGCTTAAAATATCCATACATTTTGCCTGAAAAAATTCCCACAGATCCAAGATGAGAATAAAATCTGGACTTATGGCAGGCCACTCCAGCAATACAATTTTCCGTAATTTAAGAACACCTTTCTCTTCCTCGCATTAGCAGCAAAACCAAGGCGGTCGTTTTTAAACAAATCGGTGCAGGTTTTTGCATTCATTTTGTTTGGCGCAAAGCTTATTTTGGACTTGCCTTTTGATGAAAATGTTGCCCATGATATTTGTGAAACACCAACTATGAACGCGTTTATGGCATGCTTTCCGTGGGCGTCTCAAGTCCTTTCAATATTTATGAAGACCATCTGGTCAATCCAAATTAATTTCTTTTCAATAGTGGAATTCTCCGCCCCAAAATTTATATTTTTCATAAGACGCAATTCGTATTTTTTTAAATTTTATAATTCATATTTAAGGTACACATCTCTTAAATCTAGACCTAGTTCTGCTCTTATTTGCCTGCAACTTTTATGACTATTGGTTGATAGCTGCTGAGCACGTCAATAGTTCCTGTCTTAATAATACATATACAACCACTACGCTTAGTAACGGCATGGTTACTCAGATTTTTCGGAAAATCGGAAGCGACAGGCAGCATCTGACATATATAATATTAAATACGTTTTGTCCAAAAACAACACACTAATGATGCCGCAGCCACCGTTTTCCCCAGATCTGGCCCCCTGTGACTTTTTCTTGTTCCCTAAACTGAAGAGGCCCATGAAAGGACGACGTTACGCTTCTCTTGGCGAGATAAAGACGGCATCGAAGGAGGAGCTGCAGAAGATAAAAAAAATGAGTTTTTGAAGTGTTTCGAAGATTGGAAAAACCATTGGCACAAGTGTATAATATCTAATAGGGATTACTTTGAAGGGGACAAAATAGATATTCATGAATAAATAAATAATTTTTGAAAAAACACAAAATTCGCGATACTTTTTGAACACACCTCGTACACCAGTTCTGATGGGGGCAGTTATTTAGACAACAGCATGACTCCAGAGTAGCAGGCTTGCAGTTGTCGCTGTCGACTGGTAGATAAGAGAGTTGCTTTTTGGGCTACCATTTTTAATGCACGCTGTCCAAATGGTCAGTGTCCCCGTTATGGTAATGGTAAGTCTGTACATATTTTTCCTGGATCTATGTAATTAGTCTTTGGTTTTTGTTTTGGACTGACTAGGCCAACTCGTCTGTTTCTTTATTGCCAGAAATGTTTCTATGACCGGGAAATCAAATTATGAGCAAGTCAAGTTCGCCTGTCAGTGAACTTATACCACCTTGTAGTTGACGTTGGCGACAACAGGGCTAGTCGTGCCGCCTGGCTGTCTGAGCAAATGGTTGCTTTCTGTATCCTCCCACAATTGTACGATAGAACTTCACAGACTTTCTCTATTGCCATTACTTCTACTTGAAAGATTCTAGCTGAGTTAAGTAGACGGTAAGATAAAGCCCATATGTCCATAACTTTGATGTCCATAACTTTTCCTATCCCGAGCAAGAATTTCCTTAATTATTAAGTATAACATAAAGTGTTGCCACTTTACGTATGAAAATGGCTATGGGAAGTTGGTGCAGTCCGATTACTCCTGCTTACGTTGCTCTCTGAATTTCATTTAATTGCCCAATGTTAAATTGTTTATCTAATGCTGGCCACCTAACCAGTGCTTCATACGTAAAGAATGTTTTAATAACGGCCATATACATCCACAGGACTATATTCTACAACTATGTTAAAATTAACAGCTCATACTTTGAAACAATTGTGTCAAAAGTGTACAAGATATAGGGCGAAATTGGGGTTTTTCTATGGCTTTTAATAAGATGTTTTGTAAATTTATTATCAATTTTCTTAGAAACCGTATTGTGAGAATTTTGAAACTACTTAATATCGAAGATATTTTGTAAAAATTCACTTTTGTTCGAACCACCTCATGAAACAATAGGGAGATTCTCTTGCTTTTGCAAGATTTCACGATGACATAAAATGCAAAAATCCTATACCGAAATATGCAAGGCCAAAAGAGCACCCATTGCAGAATCTAGTGACACATGACGGCACGAAAATAGACATGGGTTTTTATCTGACATATTTTACAGCCATTGCAAATAATTTTCTGCGTGCGTTTTTGTTGTGCCGTTGCACAAGAGGAAAATTCTGCAATTCGTTCACCGTGCAAGGGTTTTGTAAGAGCAAGAGAGAATCCCCCAAATAAGACAATATCAAGTGACAGCTGTATTTGTATATGGAATGTAAACAAATATCAAGTGACAATTTAGGGCCGACAAAACATGTCTCCCAATAAAATCGATTAAACTAGAGCAGGCACCGATTAAAATGAGTGGAATGTAAGTTTTCAAGTAGTTTTCAACGAAAACTGGTTTTTAATGTGTTTTCGTTTGACAGATTTTACACGGACGAAAACACAAGTTTTAGAGCGAAAACCAGTTTTCCCACGTCGGTCCGAACATAGCATACATATATATTATATAACTCATACAATGACCGACATATTCGACTTTAGGATTCTTAGAAAAGCGAAAATCATAAAAAATTTGTAGTATACGGGAGTTGAGGTAGTATCGACTCGATTTTATCTATCAACTGTTATCATGCTACATACTAAAAATATTTTTCATTGAGCGTCCTCACATTCAACCAATCAGCAAAGTCAGTCCAATGTTCCAAAATCCTGATATTAGTTATATGGGAGCTAGGTCAAGCTTTCGGCCAATTTTATCTATTTTAAACACAAAGATACACTGTTATTAGTAAAACACGTTCCGTAATTTTCATTGAGATAGCTCATAGCTCAGATAGTAGTATATACCCGATTTATTTTATTTTTGATACACAGAGTAACTATTATCAGGAAAGGATTCTTTCTGAATTTCAATTGATCTCCATTACATTGACCGATTTTTTCGATCAAAAGTCAACTATAGGTGCGGGGGTTTATATATTCCGTACCTAGGGGCTTGAACAATTTTGCGTGTTAAATTTTCCAGGTGGCAATATTTCCATATTTACCGATGTGGTATCTATTTTGTTTTTGTTTTACGTGAAAAACAATTTCACCACTATTCCCACTGTGTTGAACTTTTTTATTAACTGTGGCAAACTGGCCTTCTGATCTGCTGATTTTATTTACATGTATAAAATATGAAATCTGATGGAAGCAAAATTGTAAGTAAAGTTAAAATACGAGGGCTGCTATATATATTTCTGGACTAATAATGAAAATAGGAATATTTATCAACGAAAATGGTTTTATTGTTTTTCAAAATATTCTCCATCAAGATTTATATACTTTTTCATTTATACACAATTTTCGAAGCAATTTTTCCACTCCGATTGAGACACCTCCAAAACATGATTTTTGAATGCTTCAACAGCATCTTCTGGCGACGAAAATCGTTGACCACGCATTATTTTCTTGATGTGTGAGAATAAAAAGAGGTCATTGGGTGCCAAGTCAGGGCTGTACGGCGGATGACCCATCAATTCGACGTTTTGGTCGGTCAAAAAGGCGCTAGTTTGAGCCGATGTGTGAGAGCTCGCATTGTCATGGTGCACAATGATTCGTCTTCTCTTGTTCGTTTTTCGAATTTCACCGAAGACTTCAGGCAAACAAATGATGGTGTACCACTCAGAATTGAACGTCCTACGTTGCTCAAGCAGAACAGTCGCCACATGACCCGTTTTGCCGAAGAAACAGGCGACCATTTGCTTCGAAGTGCTTCTTCCACGAACAACTTTCGTTGGATTTGGCTCGTCTTGGAAGACCCACACGGTCTAATCCACACGAGCATTTTTTTGAGCGATTGTCAAATTGTGCGGGATCCAACGAGAACAAACCTTTTTTACGGCCAGGTGTTCATGCAATATCCAATGTATGCTGGTGGGAGAAATGCATAGGAATGCCTCTATCTGAAGGTATGTTACATGACGGTCTTGCGTTATCAGTTCACGTACGGCATGGATGTTTTCTGGCACAACGGCTGTTTTTGGACGGCCTTCACGAAATTCGTCTTCGAGCGAACGTCGGCCACGATTGAGTTCGTTGTACCAGTTTTTCACAGTGCTATAGGATGGTGCTTCATAGCCATACAAAGATTTTAGTTCATCGATGCACTCTTGTCGTGATAATCCACGTCGAAAGTTGTGAAAAATGATCGCACGAAAATGTTCACGAGTTAATTCCATTTTTTGTCCGAGATGAATTTTTTAATTCCCTGTAAATAAAACAATTGACGATTAAATGACAAAACGTTCTTAGTGATCTTATGCTAAAAAAATGTCAAACTTTCCGATGGAAATGTCAGATTGCACCTGGCAACACTTAGTGTTGCCTAGTCCAGAAATATATATAGCAGCCTTCGTACTTGCAATTTTCTGGCATACTGTTTTTTGCGAGAGAAGTATATTTTTTTGATCTTTTGAACGAGATTCTGCTAATCTGATTTCAGTACCGTCAACATAGCCAATACATCCTGGAAGCTCTTCCATTGTTTTTGTGACAATATTTCGGCATTCTTCTCTAGATGGTCAACATAAAAATTTAGATTTTAATTTAATCAACGCGGTGATAACCTGCTCTGTCACTTTGGTAACTGTTCCGCCATCGCTAATTCCGAACAATGTTGCTCTTGGCACTTGGTTGCACTTGATCTCAGACGAAAAAGTGTTATCTTTAGTTGAAGACCGATTGGTAATTGTAGAACACATTTTTTGCTTTGGAAAACCGGGTCCTGCTCGATTAAGGATAATATATAGTTGAATTCGAAAATTTCTACGCGCAGCATTTGTCGCCTGCGGCCACTATCAAGTCTGGGAAGTACATCATTGACCCATTGCGACGATTTTGGTATTATATTATATATAAAATTCATTTGCTATAAAACGAATTTTGTGCACTCACAGTTTAAATGTCAAATATTGGGTAAAGTTGCCATATATGAAATTTCCCATAAACTGTGAATACAATAAATGTCTCTGGAGTAATTAGTTATTGATCTATTGCACTTTTAGTATTTTTTAACAGGAGTGTGAGAGACATACTTTATTGTTCTTTGACTTTTGCTTCTGCTTCCACTGCCACTGATCAACTTCACCTTTGAGCTTCAAACGTCGCGCGACGTTGTCATTATCCAAAATGCCTTTAAAAGCACATACTTTTTCTGAAAGCAGCAAATTCAGTTGAAATCTATCCAATACTTCTCTAAAAAAGCACGTCTTCAAATCTTCGCCCATTGTATCCAGCAGAGGAATATACACAGACACCATGTAGTATTCTTCAAAACTCTTACGCAGAAACTTTAGCGTTTTGTCTGTCGTCCGCATATTCTTGGTTTTTCTTCGTAAACTTTCAGTTCTGCCGAAATTTTTTTCAGGTCTGTATAAAGGATTGAAAATGTTCCTCACCTTTTTGTCTTCGAAGCGTGTTTATCATATGTATTTGATGCCTAAGCCAGATCGATCTATTCTTTCTGAAAAATTACGCTAAGTAAATAAGTTAGAGATATCACATAGGCAAAATATCCAAATTATAAATTGAAATTTGCACCCGCTGCAATGAGTATAACTTTTCCTGCTGTTCCTTATTTTGGCAACCTCTGTTACTTTACATTTTTTCAGAATAGCAAAATTTCCGCCACTTACCCTCTCTGAATCCGCCACTGGTTTATGTAAACTTTGCGTCCGAAAAAGCTTCTTTTGGTTATTGCTGAATTGTAGAATGGGGGAAGAATTTAGTATACCGTAGAGGAGATTATCCTGATCAAGGATGTTATAGCCGCATGGAGCTAATAGTTTTCGCGATATTTTCGTTTAAAGTTGAAAATTTTGCAATATTTTAATTACATATTTTCGATATACACAATTAATTTTGCAGCTATATTTTTCACCTTTATATCCACTAGCACTTCACTAATTCATTTGTACACATTTATTTTGTATAATATAGTGCAATATAGTGAACTCATTTAAACAGCTTTTAATTTAAATTATTGTTATTATGATTATTTAAGTATAACAAATGAATTACAAACTGTCAAATAATCAGTGTTACCTCATCGACATCATTTGTAAAATAACTAAATGAAATAAAGTGAACAGATTATACCCCAAATACGAGAATCAACAACCTATAAAAAAATAACCCTGATCGGTCAAACACCGGGGTGTATCAGATGTTTTTCGCGTAGAACTCCTTTTTGTGTGGGAGGCCTTCGGACGCGCTTCAAAAGAAATAACCCTGGTCGGTCCAACACCGGGGTGTACCAAATTTTTTTCGCGTAGAACTCCTTTTTGTGTGGGAGGCCTTCGGCCGCGCTTCAAAAAAAAAAATAACCCTGGTCGGTCCAACATCGGGGTGTATACATTTTTTTTTTCTCCCGTATAACTCATTTTTACATTGGTGGCCTTCAGGCCGCTTAAATTTTTTATATATTTTTTATTGTTTATCAACGATTATGTTTCCTGTATTTAGTTTGTAAAATTTTTTAGTATGGTAATTCATTTGTCGTCAACCAACACAAATTAGAGATTGTCAGATTTCTATCTGAAAAGAATATAGATGTAATGCTTATTTCAGAAACTCATTTAACAAATAAAAATAATTTCAATACACCGGGATTTAAACTATATGTTACAAATCATCCGGATGGAAAAGCGCATGGTGGTCCGGCAGTGTTGATTAGAAATCGCTAAACCACTATGCTCTAGAACAGTGTTTCCCAAAGTGGGCGATAACGCCCCCTTGTGGACACTGCAGATGTTAAGGGGGGCGGTAAGAGACCCAGAAAGAAAATGGAGGCGTTGTGTAGAGGCCTGGGGGGTTATTTGTAATTTTATTTAGCTAGGTGGCCTCTTAGACAACAACTACATGAGCTCTCGACTCTCAACAACAACTTGTGAACATCAACTAACATGAATTAAAAAATTGCTCAAACTCGGTTCTATATTTCTCTTCGCGTAGTTCATATATCTGTCCTATTTTATTGAATATAGAAAAAATGAAAACCATGTCAATCGGTCGCTCCGTTTCATAACGGGGCATCTCGACAGGATAGAATTTATAGAGTACTAACTTGCAAACGTATTGCTATTGCCATTGCCACATCTGTATGTGGGCATTTGCTATCATAATATAATCATTTGCGCAAAGGTAGGTTCGAGCTGATGTAAATGCTTTGAGCTCTTGAAAATTTTATTTTATCACTTGCGAAATGACGGCGGGTAGGTAGCTGATGTAGCCCACGTTTTGAGCTTTTGAACTCCTTAAATCTTTTATGTGAAAAAATAAATAAGACGGAAGACACGTCTCCAGTGTTTTAGATGTGCGTGCGCTCCGAGGTCCTAACATCGACTCGGACCACTATCTTGTTGCAGCCAAAATTCGCACCCGCCTCTGTGCAGCAAAAAACGCACGCCAACAAACACAAGGAAGGTTCGACGTCGAGAAGCTGCAATCACAACATACAGCCGAACGATTCTCTACTCGGCTTGCACTCCTGCTCTCTGAGAGCACTCGTCAACAACTCGGTATAAGGGAACTGTGGGACGGCATTTCAAACTCCTTACGTACAGCTGCAACCGAAACCATTGGTTTTCGGAAAGTGCAAAAGAACAGCTGGTACGACGAGCAGTGCCGTGTCGCAGGGGAGAGAAAACAGGCTGCCTACCTCGCAACGTTACGATCGACCACAACACGTGCGGGATGGGATAGATACCGAGAGTTGAAGAGGGAAGCGAGACGCATTTGCAGACAGAAAAAGAAAGAGGCCGAAATGCGTGAGTATGAACAGCTTGATAAGCTGGCCGACAGGGGTAATGCTCGAAAATTCTACGAAAAGATGCGGCGGCTTACAGAAGGTTTCAAGACCGGAGCATACTCCTGTAGAACCCCCAAGGTGATATAGTTACCGATGCCCAGAGCATACTTAAATTATGGAGGGAAGACTTCTCCAACCTGCTGAATGGCAGTGTACGCACAACACCGGGAGAAGGCGAACCCGATACCCCAATCGATGACGATGGAGCAGACGTTCCATTACCCGATCATGAAGAAATTCGAATAGCAATTGCCCGCCTGAAAAACAACAAAGCGGCAGGGGCCGATGGATTGCCGGCCGAGCTATTCAAACACGGCGGCGAAGAACTGATAAGGAGCATGCATCAACTTCTTTGTAAAATATGGTCGGACGAAAGCATTCCCAACGATTGGAATTTAAGTGTGCTATGCCCAATCCATAAAAATGGAGACCCCACAATCTGCGCCAACTACCGTGGGATAAGCCTCCTCAACATCGCATATAAGGTTCTGTCGAGCGTATTGTGTGAAAGATTAAAGCCCACCGTCAACAAACTGATTAGACCTTATCAGTGTGGCTTCAGACCTGGTAAATCAACAACCGACCAGATATTCACCATGCGCCAAATCTTGGAAAAGACCCGTGAAAGGAGAATCGACACTCACCACCTATTTGTCGATTTCCAAGCTGCTTTCGACAGTACGAAAAGGAGCTGCCTTTATGTCGCGATGTCTGAATTTGGTATCCCCGCAAAACTAATACGGCTGTGTAAACTGACGTTGAGCAACACGAAAAGCTCCGTCAGGATCGAGAAGGACCTCTCCGAGCCGTTCGATACCAAACGAGGTTTCAGACAAGGTGATTCCCTATCGTGCGACTTTTTCAACCTGCTTCTGGAGAAAATAGTTCGGGCTGCAGAACTCAACAGAGAAGGTACCATCTTCTAAAAGAGTGTACAACTGCTGGCGTATGCCGATGATATTGATATCATCGGCTTCAACACCCGCGCCGTTAGTTCTGCTTTCTCCAGACTGGACAAGGAAGCAAAAGAAATGGGTCTGGCAGTGAACGAGGGCAAGAGGGCATTCGATGGAACGATGAGCTGTACGAGATATACGACGACATTGACATAGTTCAGCGAATTAAAAGACAGCGGCTTCGCTGGCTAGGTCATGTTGTCCGGATGGACGAAAACACTCCAGCTCTGAAAGTATTCGACGCAGTACCCGCCGCGGGAAGCAGAGGAAGAGGAAGACCTCCACTCCGTTGGAAGGACCAAGTGGAGAAGGACCTGGCCTCGCTTGGAATATCCAATTGGCGCCACGTAGCGAAGAGAAGAAACGACTGGCGCGCTGTTGTTGACTCGGCTATAATCGCATAAGCGGTGTCTACGCCAATTAAGAAGAAGAAGAATTCATTTGTTATTCTTAAATAATCATAATTCAACAATAATTTAAATGTATATTAAAAGCTATTTTTGCACTATATTATATAATACTAGAGGACCCGTCCACGCTTCACTGTGACTGATACACAGATAATACTACTACACAGACAATACTACTACCATTTATGTATATGATTTCTATTTGTTGGATTATAACTATTAGTTAATGAGATATAATATTTTGTGAAGCAACTTGTGCTAGTTAAAAAAAAATGGATCATAAAGCATTTCGTGTGTTAATAAAGCATTTGGCTTTTTGGGGAAAATACTGTTGAATTTGGGCTCAGGGAAATCCACCGTTGAAAAGATGTTTGCTAACCTGGACACAGGCGAAATGAGCAAAGTAGGTGCCTCGCAAGTTCATAATCCAACAAAAACCACGAATAACTGATTCTGAGAAGTATTTAAGTGCTCTCTAATCGGAATAAAGCCGAAATTTTTCGTCAGTGATAGAAACATAGCTCCATCATTTCCCACTGGAGTCCAATCGACAGTCATTTTAGTGGACTGCACATGATGAACCTGATAAACCAGTTCTCAGGCGTGGAAAAACGAAAAAGGCGGCGGGAAAGGTTATGACATCAGTCTTTTGGGATGCACGTGGTATAATACATATTCAACGACTGATTACTGAGCCAGTTATAATCTATTTCACTGCGTATTTGGTTGCAGTTCTTTTCTTATATTCCAAATATTTAGCAATTGTATTATTTTTGAGAAGACTCAGTTTAAAATTGTACGCATATATTCAAATGATTCCTACAAACATGAATTTTGAACAAATGCCTATTATTTTAAATATAATTTTTGTATTTATGAGTTGTATTAAACTTTGACATAAAGAGATAAAAGGTATCCTATATCCTTACCCTGGTTTTAAGCTACCTCTCCACCAATTTTCAGCCAAATCGGTTCAGCCGTTCTTGAGTTATAAATGGTGTAACTAACATCAACTTTCTTTTATATATATAGATAAACTAGCTGACCCCGCAGCCGTTTTCCTGCGTGAAATTACATATGTGTTTTGAAATGAAAAGAAAATTAAATTTATCATTTATATTATTTTCAATGTAACGCAGCTTGATAAACAACATAGTTTTCCAACTCGTGGGAACGCCACATATTTTTGGCCGTGTAAAAAACATAGCAGCTCAAAATGTATGCCATACACTTCTAGCGACTATCCGTGTGTCTTGATGATTGTCATCTCAAATGCTTTATTTACTGGAAACGGAATCCGTTTGAACTGAAATGGCAAATCGTGAGAACTCAAACAAGTTCGTAGAATCAAGCATTCTGCCCCCTTGTATTCGATAGCTGCGTCACAATCCACTACACAGTTTCGGCGCTTGTAGATTGCGAAACATAATAACGACAGATCCAACTTTGAGACGCAAATGATGCGGTGGCATACAAAGCCCCTCCAAAGAATTTAGAAACTCCACTGGATAATTCACGGCGTCGTCTTCATTGTCAAGACGATCGATCGATTTGTATGAGCGCAATTCTTCCGGAATTTGACTTTGAATCTTCCAGTTTAAGTCTAAACAATTCGTGATGAGTTCATCTTTCGTCAATCGATAAATGGCAGATGGAATTGATATCAAACCAACGGAAGTATCAACCGGAATTGAATCCACATTCAATTTTTAGATGTAAAATGTCTTCGGCAATGTCATTTTTGTTCGTAATAGACGCGGATTTGGAGGCTGATATGTCGAAATGATTATCGTGAAAAGTGTGCGAACGTCATTTTCATTCCAGTGATTATCATTTTCCAGCAATTGTGATTGCTGGCTTGCTTCTCAAAAAGTTGCACACACCGTATCATTAACAGTACGCATTGACTCATATGAAGTTGAACCGCGTACATTTATCAATAGCAACCGAAGGTGATGCATTAATTGATAACACACCTGGATGTCCCTTTACTGGTTGGCCTTGCTTTCTGCGTAATTATTTCTTCAACGATGCATTCCATGCATAATATAGAGGTATTTCCGAATGTCCTCGCAAACGGATCACTGACGAAAGTTGAGCAAAAACTCGTAAATGTTGATTTTGTTGCTGGCGGTGTTTCTATTTGCTGTACTGTATTCCCTGGGTTAAAATACACTCTTTGGCCATTCTCCAAATTAACTGCGAGACGCACAACAGTCGGAAAGCGCTACAAAGTGCTTTAGTGCAGTTCACGTATCAACCGTATCGTTCAAGGCCAATAACCGCCATATTGGTTCCTTTGATGTCGTACTTACAAACGTATTTTATAGACTACACCAAACTGCAATACTCAACATTGATATGCGCTTTGAATATGAATTAGACAATAATGGTGAATATAGTGCGATCCGTGTGTTGTCAACTTCGATATTCACACTTCTAAATTGAAAGCTGAATGTTCTGCCATTGTCGTCTGGTGAGCAACGCCGATAAAGTACAGTACAATACAGCCATCATTTCTTGTTTGTGTTTCCGAAAGAAAAGCATGTGGATAGTGTTTGGTGGATTTATTGTCAGACATACAAATCGAAGTGGGATTGTGGTATCCGCATACTGGATCTTTCTTTGTATTAGGAATTTCCGCATGATTAAATGATTTCATCCATTTGATTTGGTGTAACCCCCATTCACCATCCAATCAAGAATGTGTGCGTGCGGCAAACCTCTTTTTTGCAACTCAACAGAGTACATCCAGCATCTGACTGCACCATACTTGTATATACATACGTTGCTTCAAGATAAAGTCCATCAAACATCGTAGCTGTTGTTTGAAAAGTCTTGCTGTATTATCGTGATGATCGCTTGCTGATTGACAGCGATCCATAATTCCACACGTATGTCATCGCATCCTGGGAGTCTCATGTAGTTCATGTATCTTGGGCTGCCATACGTTGATGGCAAAAAGAGCGCCGACCGATATTAGCGCGATGTCTTCGTTGCTTCGTAACAAATTTCAATCTGTAATTGATCACTTCGCGTAAGCGGTGTCTACACCAATTGAGAAGAAGAAGATAAGATGTGTACAAATGAATAAGTGATGTGTTAGTGTATATAAAATTGAAAAATATAAGGGCAAAATTAATTTTATATATAGAAAATATGTAATTAAAATAGGCAAATTTTCAACTTTAAACGCGAGTATCTCGAAAATTCGTGATCTAGAGAATCTCCTCTATCCAACCATACCCATTTTATTCCGGAAATCCTGGTACGGTATACTAAAGCCGTCCCTAGAATGGATTGCAAATTGTATTTATAAACTGCTCTATCAAGTAATTCTTCAAAATTTGTATCTATGCCTTTAGTCTTCAGTCTTCAAAACATTAAAAAATCTTCAAGAGTTGAGCGAAATTATTCAATATGCCTATTTTCTTTGTTTTTGTGTGGTTGTGGCCTGTAGATTTTAATCCTTAATTGGGTTTTTAGCTAGAAGCTTCGGTTTATCTGCTTTTAAATATTCTTCTTTTTCTTTACTGGCCCAGTCACCGCAGACGCGGATATAGTCGAATTTATAACCAGAGCCAGTCGTTTTCCTCTTCGCTAGCCAGCGTAGCCGTTGTCTCTTAATTGTCTGAACTATGTCAATGTCCTCATATACCTCGTATATTTCATCGCTTAATCGGCAGCGGTATTAGCCTTTACCAATCCGCAAAGGCCCATAAACCTTTCGCAGAATATTTCTCTCCAAAACTCGTAGCAACGACTCATCAGATGTCTATGCCTCTGCATCTTATAGCAGGAAGGGAGTGATGACTGACTTATAGAGTTTGGTTTGTGTTTTTCGAGAGAGGAATTTGCCTACTCAGTCTGAAGTAGCACCTGTTGGCAAGAGTTATTCTGCGTTGGATGTCGACATTGTTGCGACAGGCAGACATTGTTGTTGGTGTTAATTCTTGTTCCTAAATAGACGAAATTATCTACAACTTCAAAGTTATGACTGTCAACAGTGACGTGAGAGCCAAGTCGAGAATGCATCGACTGTTTGTTTGATGACAGGAGATATTTCGTCTTGCCCTCATTCATCACCAGACCCAATTCCTTCCTTCGAAATGATCGGCGTACGCCAGCAGCTGTACACTCTTACAGAAGATGGTACCTTCTCTGTTTAGTTCTGCAGCTCGAATAATTTTCTCCAGTAGTATATTGAAGAAATCGCACGATAGGAAGTCGTATTGTCTGAAACCTCATTTGGTATCTGCCGGCTCGGAAAGCCCTTCCCGATCCTGACGGAGCTTTTGGTATTGCTGAACATAAGTTGACATAGCCGTACTAGTTTTGCGGGAATGCCAAACAGCAGACATAGCTCTTTTTCGTGCTGGCAAAAGCAATTTTTGAAATAAATGAAGAGGTGGTGTGTGTCGATCCTCTTTTCATAAAGTTTTTTCATTATACTCTGGCAACATGATGGCTCAGAGTATAATAGGTTCTCCGGCAGTTTGTATCACCTAAAACTTATTAATATAGATACAGGGTTACATACATACTTGTACATATGAAATCCGCATATCTGTTTGTCAATCCATACGTCCATCGTATCGTAATTAAACATTGTACCCGTGTTTCTTGGAGCGGAACGAACGGAAGACGAGTTCGTAAAAGAGCGTTATCGGACCACTGCCACGCCCTAAAAACGCCACTAAGATAAAACGTTTAAAGTGCTATAACTAAGCACTAAATTACGATGTAGAACTGTAAACTACTTTTAAAAAGTAAACGTGATCCCACCCTGTAATGGGTTTAATGTACATATCTCCTAAACTACTACAAGCTACAGAAACCAACTTCGCTCAGCATAAATCAACCTACCCATAGTGTGAAAATGGATAAAATCCGACCATAATCACGCTATTTTCCCATATTACGGTATTGTTTAAAGCTATTAAATTTAAAATTTCACATCAGAAATGGTATAAGAATGTTTTATGGGAGCTAAGAGAAAAAGTGGACTATGGACATGGCACCGTTCACTTTCAGGTGAAATCTAGGGTTGCCAGATAGAAAATCGTTATTAACTGGACAGAATAAAAAAAAAAATGGACTTGTCTGGACACCGCGAACAAATTAAATAAGTCAATTATTTAAAAAACAAAATTTATTATATTAAAAAAAAAACATATATAAATTCATATTAATAAGTACGTATAGGTATAATACATATTTCAAAATGTATACTTGTTATTACTTTTTAACGCCTTAGCCAATTTTATGCCTTTTTCTGTATTTAAAAATTTTATAAATTCATTACAATTTTCAGATAAATTTTGTCTTATTAAAAGCTCTGATTTTATTAGATCTATAAGCATTTTGTTCCTTTCTTTCGAAAATAAATTATTAAATAAACTAAATATTTTTTCACAAAAAGCGTTGCTAATTTGTATGGAAAATATGAATGAAATAATTTTTTTCATATTTTTCATTTCATTTTCATTGTATTTTGAAAAAAAAATTAGACCATATTTTATCATTTGGAATGTCTTTTGGCAAATTGTCGTAAATATTACGTAAGGAGCAATATTCAGTATATAACTCATCACAATTAATATCGTTACATATATTTAAGTTTGATATCACATCATTTAATTCAGTCCATGTGCATAATTTTGTTTTGATACAAAACAAAGATAACTGTTTCATAATTGAATTCTCGCCGTAATCGTACTTAGCTTCTAAGTAGTTTAATGTTTTTGTTAGGAATAATTCCGCTTGTTGTTTAAATTCATCTTTGTCATCTGGGTTCATTTTGCGCATCAATGTATTTGCCTTATTCCCAAAAAAATTATCATTCAGTCTATTTTTGAGGCCTATTCTTAATTTTTCCATCACAGTCGACTTCAACAATTGTGCATGAATCAGATTCCAATACTTTGATTGCCACATGAAAATCGTGCAAAACATTTTGCGCAAAATATAAATATGCTTCCGAAATACCTTCTTCAAAGCATTCTTCGTTTTCATTCATTACATCAATATTCGAAACCCCTCTGGTAACAAAATCCCATAGCTCCCTGCGACAGTTTTCTTTTTTTTTTTAAAGAAAATATCTTTTGATAGCAGGCCAATCCAGCAGTAATCTATCTATTGCTGGTAGAAGCTCAAGGCATGCGCTACATCAGCTCGAACCTACATATCCTACGCCATTGCGCAAATGATTCTATCATGCTAGCAAATGCCCACGTACAGATTTGGCAATGGCAATAGCAATTCGTTTGACAGCTAGTATTCTATAAATCCTATCGTGTCGAGATGCCCCGTAAGAACGTGTGTATTTCCAGTTTGAGAGATGCTGCTTGTCGCTCACTGTTGTCTAATGCTCTGAACACATAAGGACGACAGACGACAAACGACGTCTGTCAAATATTACACACGTTCTTATGGACACTTATTTTGACGACGACACGAAAACACGACTGTAGGCCGACAGTTGTCATTCTCGCTAATTCCTATTTGCCAACGACAGTAGAATGAAGAAGAGAGATGAGGAAGAGTGGTGATGCCACTAATATGTAAAATGTAAAATTATTCACAGCTCTTACAAACTTGACGTTATTTTACAATTAAAAGCATAAAATAGCTCTATTTTATCATTTGTATTAACAATTGATAATTTAAAACAAAAATACATACCTATTTACTTATTTTTTGCATAAAAATTTAACTTTGAACAAAATATTAAAATTTCATTGAAGTGCAAGGTATTAGTATGGCCACAACGAAATTGTGTACATGCAAAATGGACAGCTGCGTTGTTTTGTGTACATGCGTTGTTTTGTTTTCATTTCACTTTCGTACTCTCGTTTGTCGTTTGTCGTCTGTCGTCGTTATGTGTTCAGTACATAAGTGTTCAATGCATTATGTATTCTCACTGCGTTCGATAATTATCGATATTCTAACTTCAAATATACATTTTACAACACGTTGAGACACATGATAATGGAAATAACTAAAAAATAACTTTTAAAAACAAGTCAATATAAAAATAATGAAAAAAGAGAAAAAAGAAACAAATAAATCTGGACAAAGACTTCTTTGTCTGGACTCTGGACAGCAACACAAATATCTGGACAATCCAGACGAATCCAGACCACCTGGCAACCCTAGGTGAAATCACAAATCTCAAGACCCGCTCATCCGATTTCAATGATATTACTATGTGATACTTTCTATCTTCTAAAATTGACGAAAGCGGACTACAGCCACATCTAATTTCTAATTTACACACTTTTTAACTTCATTTGCTTCTTTCACTTTCCAGTGTAACTAATATAACGGGATAAAACTTTGCATGGATAATGTCAACTATGTGATGCTTTTTATGAGCGTTTAGAGTGCACCTATGAGAGCTGCCCCGATATCAAAAACATCCTCAAATGGGGTGAGGCTGGTCGGTCTTGCCAAGCATGGAAATATTATTATCCGTATTATTAGATTCCAGCATAAAAAAATTCATTTAGTTACTTTGCTTTTCCGGGATCGAAAATCCACCAACCAGATCAATCATGTTGTGATAGACGGAAGAGACGTCTCCAGTTTTTTAGACGTACGTATGCTGCGAGGTCTTATCATCGACACGGAACACCATCTTCTTGCAGCCAAGATACGCACCCGCCTGAAGCGCTGTCTTCAATTTTCAAAGAGTATATTCGTAAGTGCGACAGTTATTACCTAACGTATGACATATGGACGGAGACAATGAAAAATCAGTCGTTCCTTGGGATAACAATTCATTTTTTGGACAATCTACGTTTGTTGAGTGGGACGTTAGGAGTAATCGAAGTGTACGAAAGTCATACAGCAGCTTATTTAGAAGAAACTATGGTAAACTATGGTATGGTTTAAACTTTTCAACGCGTGGAACGTTTCCATAAGTAAAGTTTCTGCTTGTGTAACTGATAATGATTCAATCATGATGAAATTAAATAGAAGCTTGGTTGGCGAAAAAATAATACCCTGCTTCGCATACACGCTTAATTTGGTTGTAACGCAATCAATAGATAAGTCCACGGAAGTATCAGCTTTGATAACTAAGGTGCGCAGCATTGTTAAGTTTATTAAAAGAAGTGTTAATGCCAGTGATAAATTGTGGAAGAAACAAATAGACACCGGGGCTTCTACAAGTAATACCAAGAAAATTATTCTTGGAATTCATGTTTTTATATGTTAGAGAGATTTGTCCAGTTAGCCCCTATTTTAAGTGAAGTACTGCTCACTCGCCCAGAAGCACCCTCTATGGTTAATGCCTCCGAGATGAACAAAATTAAGGAGGTGATTGAATTATTAAAGTGTTTTGAAATTGTGACCAGTGTGATTTCGGCTGATACCTATGTTACCATTAGCAAGGTTATACCTTTAGTAAGCTGTTAAACTGAAGCTCTGACAAGCTCAAGACGCTATTTTAGGAGAGCTAAAAAGTGAACTACAAAAGAACATGAGTAAGAGATTTGACAAACTTGAATTTAATTCAAATATCCTCATTTTAAATATGCACTGGCAAAACAGTTTTGTATTTAAATAATTTCATAAAGGATGCAAATAATGGCGTTAGTACGTCGGAATCTTCGGATGAGTGTGCAACAGAAAACCCATTTGATATTTGGAGCCATCATAAACAGTTGGCCCACCAAAATATGAAATTTAAGCTTCCCAATTTATCTGCTATTACAATAACGGAAGTTGAAGTGCAAATGTATCTTGGATCAGCTGTTGCATCTATCAATCAGAATCCAATAGAAATGTGGGATGATATGAAAAATGTATTTGCTGAATTGTATAAGCAAGCTTCCAAATATTTATCCATTGTGGCCACTTCAGTCCCTAGTGAACGATTGTTTTCTAAAGCTGGAGCAACAATCACACAGCAAAAAAATCGCTTGACAGGGAAAAGACTTTTCAAATTGTTATTTTTAAATTCTGTTTTAAATAAATAATTTGTTGTTTGTTCAGAAACTATTTATATCTTTTATTTATTGAGAAAAGGTTTTAATAGGTAGCTAAAATATAAATTAAAATAAATTTAAAGGCGTACTACTGTATTTCACTTATTTATGGTTCTGAGATAAGCTTTTTATGCTCACTAATAAAATATGTTAAAAAAGTTCAAAAATCCATCGATGTTTCCGATGTTTTTGATTTCGATGTTGTTTGAAGATACATCGAACCATCGCTGTTTCATTTCACGATGTTTGCACTCGCGGCTTGGCTCTCACGTCACGTCATAACTTGTTCGTTGAAGTTCAAGGGTGGTTTTTATGGCAGTCGAATAATTGCCGGAAACCCCTAAAAACAGCCCTTTTCTTTTTTCAATACACACGAATGAATGTTTGTTTGTTAGTAACGCTAAGAGAACGGCTGCACCAATCTTGATGAAATTTTAAGAGGTTGTTCGTTGTGGATCGGAGAAGGTTTATAATTTTCACGAGGAAAAGTCGAAAAGTTGGATAGTTCCAAAAAGTAATTTTTTCCGTACAAATATTTTTCAATTTTTGTTTGTTTTGTCTTTCAATGTTTTGATTTGTAAATTATTTGAATCGTTCAATTTCGGTCGCTTGCTTTTTTATTCCGGCTATTAAAAATAAAAATTATTTAAAATTATTAAGTGAAATTTTTACGTGTGTTTAACACAAAGTGATCAATTGCAAAGAGGTCGCCCTAATATCGGTCGGCGTTCTTTTTGCCATGGCAGCCCAAGGCAACGTATGGCAGCCCAAGGCAAGAAGTTCTCGCAGAATGCGGTGACATATGTGCGGAATTATGGATCGCGGTCAATCAGCAAGCGATCGTCACGATGTCACAACATTACTTTTCAAACAGTATTTACGATGTTTGATGGACTTTATCTTAAAGCAACGTACATGTGGTGCTGTTAGATGCTAGATGTACTCTGATTAGTAGCAAAAGAGAGGTTACACCAGATAAAATTGATGAAATCATTTCTGCTGAAATTCCTGATGCTGATGAAGATCCAGTATTATACGAAGTGATGAAAATCAATATGGTTCAATGGCCTTGCGGACACCACGATCCCACTCTGGTGTGTATGTCTGATAATAAATGCACCAAACACTATCCGCGTGCTTTTCTTTTGGAAACACAAACAAGAATTGATGAATATCCATTCTATCGGCGTCGCTCACCAGACGACAATGGCAGAACATTCAGTATTCAATTTAGAATGGTGAATATCGAAGTTCCAAGCTGTTTGGGGACATTGGGCTTTAATCTTTCACAAAGTACACTGGATAGAACCTTAAACTGCGATGCTGAGGAGGCTTATCCCACTGTAAATGGCGCAGATTGTGTGGTCCCCATGTTTGTTTATTGGGCAGAGCATATTTAAATTCCAATCGTAGAACAGGCTTTCGTCCGACCATGTTTTGCAAAGAAGTTGATGCATGGTCCTTATCAGCTCTCCGCCGCTGTATTTGATTGGCTTGAGCGGCAAGCCATCGGCCCGCCGCTTTGTTGCTATTCAGATGGGTAACTACAACTCGAACTTCTTCATGGTTGAGCAATGGAACGATAGCTACATTATCATCGATTGGGGAATCGGATTCACCATTTCCTGTTACTTCAATTCAGCAGGTTGGAGAAGTGATCCCCCCATAATTTCAGTACCCTCTGGGAATCAGTCACTAGACTAGGGGGTTTTACAAGAGTGTGCGCCGGTCCCCAAACCTTCTGTTAGTCGCCGCATCACTTTGTAGAGTTTTCGAGAATAAGCAATGTTAGCCAGCTTTGCCACGCTCTTCGTACTCCCCCATTTCGACCTCTGGTTTTTTGTCTGCAAATGTGTCTCGATTCCTCTTCAACTTTCGGTACTCATCGTACCAGCTGTTTGTTTAGCTTTTCCGAAAACCAATGGTTTCGTTTGCAGCCACGTACAGCTGGAGCTTGAAGTACCGGCTTACAGTTCCCTTATAGTGAGTATTTGAATTGCTATAGCACTAAACTACTGGCACTCACCTTTGAGGATGTCGATGCAAAAAAGGTTTTAAACGTTGGCACTTGAGCGGTTGGAAACAAGCGAGTGGGTATGCGCACGGACCGGTATCAAAAGAGACTCGGCGCCGTCCGTCAGTCCTTTTGTTCATTGTGTCCGGTGTTCTCGGGTGTGGTGTATATGATGCAGGTGTGTTGAATGTGAGGTGTGGATGTGAATGTGGTACAGATGTTTGGAATATGATGTGTGGATGATGTAGATGGTGTAGTCGTGTTGAGTATGGTGTGTATGTGTGGGGTGTGTCATATTATATTAAGAGGGGGGTCAGTTGCTCATTTAGCCATCCCGGCCCCCCTAAACGACTGTTTAGCCTAAAAGGCGCTGCAGCTGTTGCAGCGTTGCTACAACGCTGCTCAGACCCGTTGCTCGACGAGATGGTGACCCAGGCTGTCGACGCCGTGATGATGTTCCGCTCCGCTGGGGTGCGGCACGAACTGAGGGTTGGAATCGGGGTATGCGGCCGCGATGGATGGGTGGCCGATTCACCTCGCGTGACGAGCTTCGGTGTAGCAGCGTGTGATGCGGCCGGTGGCACATTTGGCACAGCCCACGTGAATCACACTCTGTAGTTGCATGAGTGTGCGACAGGCAGTTTAGGCAATGCCCATGAGCCTGAGCAACTTGCTGCCGTTGCAAAGGCCGCATACCCCGAAATATTCCACAATGGTGGAGACGATGAGGGCGTCGACAGATGGGACACCTTATTCGACGGGTCTCCGAAGTCCTCGATGTAGTCGCTGATGGTCGGGTGCTACCACGAGGTGCGGGTGTAAGTACCGCTGCAGGCGCGGTTGCCGGTGCACTTGCCGGTGTTGTTGTGGCCACAGTTCGGGGCGCTGGTGTAGGCCCGGTGCGTGGCGCAATGGTAGCCCGAGCGGTTGATGGGGTTGCGGCTGACGTATCTACCTCCATGGTGATCTGTGGTAAAGGAGATGGTTAGTTATACATATTTGTCATATGAACTGATATGGACAATCATGCCACGATATGTGGTATGAATGGGTCGTCGTATTGATCGACCATTTTTCGTTAGTTTTCATTGTTGTCTTTGACGGTTTGTTATTTTTGACGGTCGATATTGGCGTATTTCTCGTATTACTGTTAAATTTTGTGATTTTATTATATCGCGATATTATCGGTTTGGTTTTTTCGTTTTTCCGATTCGCGGTCGTCGGTAGTCGGTAAAAAGCACAGCTTCACGAGCGGTCTGGTTAATGTTCCGTTTTGCGTACGGAGATCCACGACCCGGATGTGACCGTCGGAGCCATAATGAAGCTTTTCAATGCGGCCAAGCCGCCACTCGGTTGGGGGTAGACAATCATCGTGGATGAGGACACAGTCTCCAAGTTGAGGCGCCTGTTCAGGAGTCTTCCAGCGGTATCTTTTGTGGAGATCCTTTATATATTCGTCCTTCCAGCGTCGGCTGAAATCATGATGGAGAATTTTAATTCGTTCCCATCGATTTAATAGGGATAGCGACTCCACGCCTGGCTCAGGAATGGCCAGGATGGGTGCTCCTTTTAGAAAATGCCCTGGAGTTAAGGCGGTGAAATCTGAGGGGTCTTGCGATAATAGTGTAAGTGGCCGTGAATTGAGAACGGCTTCAATTCGATTTAATAACGTCGTGAACTCTTCGTAATTGAATTTATAATTTCCAGCTACCCGTTTGAAATGGATTTTGAAGCTTTTTACAGCTGATTCCCATAAACCGCCCATATGAGGAGCGCTTGGGGTATAAATTGCCAGTTGATACCTTGAGGGGCGTACTTTTGTACGATGTCGGGTGACACTTGTTTTAGGAAATCCACAAATTGCTTTTCAGTGGCTCGTTGAGCTCCAATGGACGTTTTGCCATTGTCGCTCATGATCTTGGATGGGTAGCCACGTCGAGCGACGAAGCGAGCAAATGCCGCGAGAAAAGCATCCGTCGTCAGATTACTACATAGCTCAAGATGTACTGCCTTTGTCGTGAAACATACAAAGACAGCCACATAGCCTTTCATGAGAGTGGGAGACCTTAACATGGACGCCTTTACTTGGAAAGGCCCAGCAAAATCAACACCTGTTGTGGTGAAAGGCAGAGCGAAATTGCAGCGTTCCGGTGGAAGTGCTGCCATAATCTGCGTTCGCATCTTCTGTTTGTGCATAGTGCAAATCTTGCATGTGAAGATGCACTTCTTGATTTGCGGCTTAAGACGGGGGATATAATACTCCTGGCGTACCATCTGTTGCATGAGACGATGTTCGGCGTGTAGCATTAAGATGTGGATGTAGTGGAGGAACAGTGTGGCAAATGATGACCTCTCTGGGATTATTATGGGATGGCGTTCGTTATATGTTAGGCTCGAATTAGCAAGCCGACCATTGGCACGAAGCAGACCTTTCGTGTCCAGAAATGGGTTGAGGACTAAGAGTGAGCTCTTTTTATCAATCGGCTTCGATTCTCTTAGTAGTGATATGTCGCGGCTGAAATAGCGCGCTTGTGTATATGTTATTAGTGCGACCTTTGCCTTTTGTAACTCTAGGTGCGTCACTGTGTTGCATGGGAAATTATGTGATCCCTTAACTTTGCTTTTGAGTTGTTCTATGAATTTGAACATATAAGCGACTACTCTGAGCGCTTTTGGAAACGAGGAAAATCGTTCAAGGATGTCGGCATCATCCAATAATGTGTGAAAGGTGGCGATTTTTCGACCTTCTGGGGCGATAATGTTGCGCATGGGGGATTGTGGCCAAGAATCAGGAGATTCTATCAACCATCGGGGGCCATTCCACCAGAGGGTGGTAGTGGCAAGGTGCAGTGGCTTGCACCCTCTTGTACCTAGATCGGCAGGATTGTCAGCACTGGCTACGTGACGCCAAGTGGCTGATCCCACTAGGTCAAGAATTTAAGACGTTCGGTTAGAAATATACGTCTTCCATGCATGTGGTGGTTTTTCCAACCAGGCTAGTACAATTTCTGAATCGGACCACATATATAGTTTGCATTTTGTCATATTTAAATGCATTTGCACCATGGCTACTAATTTTGAAAGTAGTAGTGCGCCACATAACTCAAGTCGTGGGAGACTTATAGTTTTTAAAGGTGCCACCTTTGCTTTTGCTACTAATAAGTGGCTTGTGGTCGTGGTATCACTTTGCGTGCGCACATAGATAGTAGCGCAGTATGCCTTTTCTGAGGCGTCACAAAAGCCATGTAGTTCGACTTTGTGTTCGGGGGAGTAATTTACCCATCGTGGAATTTGTATCAGAGAAATGTCATTCAGATTTTTTGCGAACTGGGACCATTTTTCTAAGCGAAGAGGTTTCACTTGTTCGTCCCAGTCGGTTCCATCTAGCCATAATTCTTGTATTAAGATTTTCGCTTGGATCATAATTGACGAAAGCCATCCTGCGGGGTCGAAAAGTTTTGCCACCGAGGATAAAATCTGTCTTTTCGTTATGGCTGATAATGCGGATATGGACTCTGTCGTGTATGAGAACTGGTCCGATATCGCATTCCATTGGATGCCTAATGTTTTTGTTTTACTTTCCTTTTCGAAAATAAGGAAATTAGTGTCCAACAAATTTTCTTTTGGTATATTTTTTAATATACTTGGGTGATTCGCCGTAATCTTTTTTAATGGAAACCCTGCGGATGTGTGGGCTTGGATTACTTGTGATAATGATTCGTATGCTTGTGGAAGACTGTGACTTCCAGACAGAATATCGTCTACATACGTTTGAGTTTTCAACACTTCAGTTGCCAGAGGAAATTCGGACTATGGTGCACAGTTAACGCCAAATGTAACTGTTTTTAATTTGAAGTCGCGTAAAGGACTGGTGGGGGATCTTCGGAACATAATACGTTGAAAATCTTGGTCGTCTTTATGTACGCCTATTTGCCGATACATTTTTCAACGTCCCCATTGAATACGTATTTGTATATACGCCAATTTAATATCAGAAGCATTAAATCTGTTTTGAGTGTGGGTCCCGTAAATAGGATATCATTTAGGGAATTCCCTGAACTAGTGGTTCTCGAAGCATTAAAAACAACTCTTACTTTTGTTGTTTTTTTATCTGGCTTTACTACTGTGATGTGGCAGATAAAAGGAGTAGTATATGCCGTTGACGATTTTCTCCCCTGGGTTTACTTCCTCCATGTGATCTAAATGGAGGTATTCTTCTAACACACCATCATATTCAGATTTGAGTTCGCCTTTTTTAAGTAGGTTTCTTTCCATACTTAGAAACTGCTGAATTGCAGAGGTGCGAGAGTGACCTAAGGCGAGTGTGTTAGGAAACTGTTGCTTAAGTGGTAGTCGTACGACGTACCGACCATTTTCTGATCTAGTAGTTGTGGCTTTATAAAAATCCTCACAATACTGATCTTCAGGGGTTGTGACTGATATGGAGGGGAGTTCTTCTAGTTCCCAAAATTTTCTCAATTGTGAATTGAGGTACTCATTTGAGACTTCCTCAACTTGAGTTGTTAATGTTGTAAGTGGTTCCGCAACTAGTCCGCTAAGGACCCATCCGAAAATGGTATTTTGCGCCAGAAGTGTTTTGGTAATTTTCTCAATACCTTCGAGAATAATTTGTGGTATGAGATCGCTGCCTAATAGGAGATCTATTTGAGCGGGGGTGTTGCAGTTTGGGTCTGCTAGCTTTAGGTGTGAAACCTTTTGCCAATGCTTGCTATTTATATGATAGCTTGGTAGCATGTTGGTTAATTGCGGTAAGACAATAGCTTCTGCTTGTATGCGCTTATCCGCTGTGGGGGAAAAGAGGGTAATGGGGCAGATTTTATTTGAGTTTTGAACAACTCTTCCGCCCATTCCCGTGATTTCAAAGTTGGCCAGTTTTGTTGGTAACTGTAGCCTGTTTTGTGCCCTAGACGCTATAAAGGATCGTTGTGATCCTTGGTCTATTAAGGCTCTGAGTTTAAACAGTTCTCCTCGGTGCTCGATGGAGACAACTGCTGTGGGTAAAAGTACCCTACTGTGGTTTTCGCTATGTAGCGATTGGGTTTTTAACGCCTTTGAGCAGCATGGTGCTTCTTGGCAGTTTTCAGAATTTGTTGTGGCAACTAATCCTGTTGCTCGTTTAACGTTTGCATTGTTTGGGGGTAAGCTGGAAAAATTGGTTATATGTAACATAGAATGATGTCTTTTATGGCAATAAACGCAATTAAATTTGCTTTCGTAATCTTTAAGCGTATGCGCATGCGACATACAATTGGTACATAATTTTTTCGATCTTACGAAATTGTTTCGATCGCTAACATTAATTTTTTTGAATTTTTCGCATAATTTTAATTTGTGACCTCCTCTACACAGTTCGCATGACGTTTGTTTATATTGTTCGGAAGAGAACGATTGATTTCTGAAAAAGTTTCTATTTAAGTTATTGTGGCTACTTGCTTGGGGTCTGTTGAAGCTTCTATTGAGGTCGTTTTGAACGTTTTTCGTTCTGACTAGTTTTTTATCTACCCTTTCTGCAATTTCGTATTGGGTAGTACGAAATTCTTTCATTTGCTGCCACGTTGGGCACTTTCTTCGCGATGAGAGTGATTGCTCCCACAAAAGTAACGAGTTTTCTGGTAATGCAGCTGTGCATATGTTTACCAGAATGGTGTCCCAATTATCTGTGGGAATATTCTGTGTCGATAAAACCGACAAACAATTTGAAACAGTGGATTGAAGCTTTATAAACTCTTCACTTGTTTCTTTCTGAATTTTTGGTAAATTCATTAATATCGTCACCTGTTTGTCGACCAATATTCTTTCGTTTTCATAACGTGCTTTTAGAGCTTCCCAAGCAAAATTAAAATTTTCGTCATTGAGAGCGAACTGTTTCACTATTACGCCTGCCTGACCTTTGGTTTTGTATCTGAGGTGATACAATTTCTGCGCTTGTGATAATTTAGGATGGTTTATGTACACAGCTGTAAATATGTCCCGGAAGGACGGCCACTGTTCATAACCACCATGAAATATATCTGTATCGCATATTGACACTTTGAGGTGAATACCTGAACTTGCCTCTTGGGCTTGTCTTTGTGGCAGCTCTACTCTCGGTTGTGGAGTAGGTGCAATTGCTCTTAATAGCTTTAGTTGGTCAGAAATCATTGCTTTTGTGTCTTCGAACTGGTCTAGGCAGTGTTCATACTTGGTGTAAGCTGATGCTTTAAAATTTTCGGGTAGATCTGAGTCGTCAGATTCTACGATTGCGTCATATGCCGCTTGGAGACGTGACCAAAAATTGTCTAAATTGTCTTTTTTAATTTCTAAGACCGATTCCGAATTGTCTTGAATCGGTGAAGTTGAAAATCGAGTGTAGTATCGTATCAGACTGTCACTCTCAGCAATGAATTTTGTATAAGAAATATCTTTACCCCTCTTTAGTTTTGTAGCACCTTGCTTTGAGCGTGTAGCTTCAGCCGGTGTACACGGACTTTTTTCGTCTGAAATCATCTTTGGAACTTTTAGCAACTGAGTTGTTTTAGATTCCTTTGAGTCTGAGCTCATTTAAAAGATGTATAGAATGAATTAAAGAGTCTTAGAGAAACCTAGACTTGTAGCTGTTTAGAAAAAGTCTCGTATATAAATTGTTCAATAGAAGAAAATCAATAAAACCAATGGCTTTTGGATACCGAGATTTCGAAAAATATTTTCGTTTATATATGTATTTATATATGTATATGAGTAGACGTGAACTCTTAAATAAATAAGAGTTTTGAACGAACTTAATATGATAAGACGCTTTTCGTAGTTTATAGCGTTTATAATCGCGAACTCTTTTAATTTAATAAGAGTTTTCCAAATTAAGTAAAATATTACGCGTATACTGAATATCGCTTTAAGTTGGTTTAATTATCTATTGTTGATCGGAAATTATTATAAGTATTTTAAAAATAAAAAAAAAAAAAACCGGATAAACCGGATAAACCGGATACCGAACAGTTTGGTAACGGGTTTTGTTTGACCGCAATTTTGGTCAGACCGTAATTTAGAATATTTTTTTTTTTTTGTTGTTTGAATTTTAAACTTACATTTATGTATAAAAAGTATAAAAATGCAATACTGTTGGAAAACGATACCACTCACTTTTATTTCCGCCAGGGGCTTTTTGGGGATAATACTTGTAAGTGTGTATGTATTGCGTGTGCCTTTTTGTGATGGTTTGTGCCTGTTTTTCTCCTCCCCAAGTCCGTTTGCTGCCGGTGTTGTGGTTGTGGCTCCAGATTCCAATTATGTCTCATTTTGTTGTTACTGCGCTCTGCTTGTTTGCTTTTTTTTTTTCGTTTGTGCACAACTTTGTCACCTCACTTTTCTCTCGTTTTTTTTTTTTTTGTTTCACCATACATACATATATGTATGTATATTATATGTGCGCATGTTTTTTATGCTCACTTTTATTTTGTAACACTTCACTTTGTACGTCTTGACAAATTTTGCACGGTAAAAAATTTTGTTTTTGTTTTTTGCGGAGGTTTTATCCTACCGGTACTTTTTTATTTTATTATCCAACGGATCTGTTTCTCACTTTGTTGCCACCGGTGTTTAAATAAAAATTTTGTTTTCACAGGTTTTCTTTTTTTTTCGTTTGTCACTAACGGGCTTTTGGTTTTGCTCCCTTTGTCACCACCGGCTTTTTTTTTTTTTTTTTTTTTTACGAAGACCAAATTTTTCACCTTTTGGTTTTTGGTTTGTTTTTTTCTTAAATCACAATTATGTGCACAAATGATGTTCTGTTTTTGTTTTTTTTTTTTTGTTTTTTAACTTTAGATGTATGTATATTTTTTATTCACTTCACTTTTTTTTTTTTTTTGTGATATTATTTATCATTTGCCGCGTCGCGTCACCGTGATTAATTTTTTATTTATTTATTTATTTTTTATTATTATTTATTTTCCTTTTTTTTTTTTTTAATTGACTTTATCACTGGTGCCGTCCGGTACGGCTCGAAGGACCATATTTGAATTGCTATAGCACTAAACTACCGGCACTCACCTTTGAGGATTTCGATGCAAAAAAGGTTTTAAACGTTGGCACTTGAGCGGTTGGAAACAAGCGAGTGGGTATGCGCACGGACCGGTATCAAAAGAGACTCGGCGCCGTCCGTCAGTCCTTTTGTTCATTGTGTCCGGTGTTCTCGGGTGTGGTGTATATGATGCAGGTGTGTTGAATGTGAGGTGTGGATGTGAATGTGGTACAGATGTTTGGAATATGATGTGTGGATGATGTAGATGGTGTAGTCGTGTTGAGTATGGTGTGTATGTGTGGGGTGTGTCATATTATATTAAGAGGGGGGTCAGTTGCTCATTTAGCCAGTGAGATAAGTGCTCTTAGAGAGCAGGAGTGTAAGTCGAGCAGAAAAACGGCTGTCTGTTGTAATGGCAGCATTTCCACGTCGAACCTACCTTTTGTTTTTTGACGTGAAATTTTTTTGCACATAGGCGGATGCGTATCTCCGCTGCAAAAATATAGTTGGCCAAATCAAGGCTAGGACCTCGGATCGTACGCACGTCTAAAACACTGGAGACGTGTATTCCGCCTATCACAACGTGATTGATCGGGTTGGTGGCTTTTCGACCCGGAAACAGCCAGGAACTGGATGAATTTTTTATGCTGAAATCTAGTACTACAGATAACAATATTTCGGTCCTCGGCAAGCTCGATCAACCTCACTGCATTTGAGAATGTTTCGTCATGGAAGGGTTAAAGTCGGCAAGCACGTTTCCGATATCGTGGCGAGGGCAGCTCTCATAGGTGCGCTCTAAGCGCTCATAGAAGACATCTTTGGTCGCATCATCTTTCTCTTCTGTCGGGGGTGGGTAAAAGAAGAGTGTTGAAGAATTTCGCTTTGATGCGGATTGCGTCAAGACGTTCATCCACCGAAGTGACTGACAGAACTTGGAAACATTCTTTTCATATTTTTATGTCACGTTGTGAAAATGAGCAACAATAACCACACCCACTTTCCATATAGCACAACATTTAATTCCACTCGAAAATGTCGGTCAATGTGTGATATATATAACTGAAATTAAGGGATAGTCCTTCTCTTATAATGGCATATCTGCATGTAAAAAATGGGTTCAATCGGACAGGAAGTATTGGTCCGTTGATTAGCCACCATATACTTAAAAGAAAGATTTTCGAACTTCTGGGTGACTTTGTACCGCATAAATCGACCAATATGTAAGTTATCTCAGGGGAAATAAGAGAACGTGTTTTACACATAACAACGTATCTTTGTGCCCAAAAAAAGTTAAACTTCAGCAAAAACAAGGCCTGGCCGCCATGTAACAAATACCGGGATTTTGGAATATCCGGTTGACTTTACTCTATATGATTGGTTTTACACCTTAAAGTATTTCCTTTGCTTTGATTCTTGCAAGTTGCAAGAATATAAAATGTTCGGTTGCACCCGAACTTAGCCCTTCTTTACTAGTTATATTTAAGAAGATTAGTTAAAAACTTTTCATACAGTTTTTTCATTATACTCTGGCAACATGATGGCTCAGAGTATAATAGGTTCTCCGGCAGTTTGTATCACCTAAAACTTATTAATATAGATACAGGGTTACATACATACTTGTACATATGAAATCCGCATATCTGTTTGTCAATCCATACGTCCATCGTATCGTAATTAAACATTGTACCCGTGTTTCTTGGAGCGGAACGAACGGAAGACGAGTTCGTAAAAGAGCGTTATCGGACCACTGCCACGCCCTAAAAACGCCACTAAGATAAAACGTTTAAAGTGCTATAACTAAGCACTAAATTACGATGTAGAACTGTAAACTACTTTTAAAAAGTAAACGTGATCCCACCCTGTAATGGGTTTAATGTACATATCTCCTAAACTACTACAAGCTACAGAAACCAACTTCGCTCAGCATAAATCAACCTACCCATAGTGTGAAAATGGATAAAATCCGACCATAATCACGCTATTTTCCCATATTACGGTATTGTTTAAAGCTATTAAATTTAAAATTTCACATCAGAAATGGTATAAGAATGTTTTATGGGAGCTAAGAGAAAAAGTGGACTATGGACATGGCACCGTTCACTTTCAGGTGAAATCTAGGGTTGCCAGATAGAAAATCGTTATTAACTGGACAGAATAAAAAAAAAATGGACTTGTCTGGACACCGCGAACAAATTAAATAAGTCAATTATTTAAAAAACAAAATTTATTATATTAAAAAAAAAAACATATATAAATTCATATTAATAAGTACGTATAGGTATAATACATATTTCAAAATGTATACTTGTTATTACTTTTTAACGCCTTAGCCAATTTTATGCCTTTTTCTGTATTTAAAAATTTTATAAATTCATTACAATTTTCAGATAAATTTTGTCTTATTAAAAGCTCTGATTTTATTAGATCTATAAGCATTTTGTTCCTTTCTTTCGAAAATAAATTATTAAATAAACTAAATATTTTTTCACAAAAAGCGTTGCTAATTTGTATGGAAAATATGAATGAAATAATTTTTTTCATATTTTTCATTTCATTTTCATTGTATTTTGAAAAAAAAATTAGACCATATTTGGAATGTCTTTTGGCAAATTGTCGTAAATATTACGTAAGGAGCAATATTCAGTATATAACTCATCACAATTAATATCGTTACATATATTTAAGTTTGATATCACATCATTTAATTCAGTCCATGTGCATAATTTTGTTTTGATACAAAACAAAGATAACTGTTTCATAATTGAATTCTCGCCGTAATCGTACTTAGCTTCTAAGTAGTTTAATGTTTTTGTTAGGAATAATTCCGCTTGTTGTTTAAATTCATCTTTGTCATCTGGGTTCATTTTGCGCATCAATGTATTTGCCTTATTCCCAAAAAAATTATCATTCAGTCTATTTTTGAGGCCTATTCTTAATTTTTCCATCACAGTCGACTTCAACAATTGTGCATGAATCAGATTCCAATACTTTGATTGCCACATGAAAATCGTGCAAAACATTTTGCGCAAAATATAAATATGCTTCCGAAATACCTTCTTCAAAGCATTCTTCGTTTTCATTCATTACATCAATATTCGAAACCCCTCTGGTAACAAAATCCCATAGCTCCCTGCGACAGTTTTCTTTTTTTTTTTAAAGAAAATATCTTTTGATAGCAGGCCAATCCAGCAGTAATCTATCTATTGCTGGTAGAAGCTCAAGGCATGCGCTACATCAGCTCGAACCTACACATCCTACGCCATTGCGCAAATGATTCTATCATGCTAGCAAATGCCCACGTACAGATTTGGCAATGGCAATAGCAATTCGTTTGACAGCTAGTATTCTATAAATCCTATCGTGTCGAGATGCCCCGTTAGAACGTGTGTATTTCCAGTTTGAGAGATGCTGCTTGTCGCTCACTGTTGTCTAATGCTCTGAACACATAAGGACGACAGACGACAAACGACGTCTGTCAAATATTACACACGTTCTTATGGACACTTATTTTGACGACGACACGAAAACACGACTGTAGGCCGACAGTTGTCATTCTCGCTAATTCCTATTTGCCAACGACAGTAGAATGAAGAAGAGAGATGAGGAAGAGTGGTGATGCCACTAATATGTAAAATGTAAAATTATTCACAGCTCTTACAAACTTGACGTTATTTTACAATTAAAAGCATAAAATAGCTCTATTTTATCATTTGTATTAACAATTGATAATTTAAAACAAAAATACATACCTATTTACTTATTTTTTGCATAAAAATTTAACTTTGAACAAAATATTAAAATTTCATTGAAGTGCAAGGTATTAGTATGGCCACAACGAAATTGTGTACATGCAAAATGGACAGCTGCGTTGTTTTGTGTACATGCGTTGTTTTGTTTTCATTTCACTTTCGTACTCTCGTTTGTCGTTTGTCGTCTGTCGTCGTTATGTGTTCAGTACATAAGTGTTCAATGGATTATGTATTCTCACTGCGTTCGATAATTATCGATATTCTAACTCCAAATATACATTTTACAACACGTTGAGACACATGATAATGGAAATAACTAAAAAATAACTTTTAAAAACAAGTCAATATAAAAATAATGAAAAAAGAGAAAAAAGAAACAAATAAATCTGGACAAAGACTTCTTTGTCTGGACTCTGGACAGCAACACAAATATCTGGACAATCCAGACGAATCCAGACCACCTGGCAACCCTAGGTGAAATCACAAATCTCAAGACCCGCTCATCCGATTTCAATGATATTACTATGTGATACTTTCTATCTTCTAAAATTGACGAAAGCGGACTACAGCCACATCTAATTTCTAATTTACACACTTTTTAACTTCATTTGCTTCTTTCACTTTCCAGTGTAACTAATATAACGGGATAAAACTTTGCATGGATAATGTCAACTATGTGATGCTTTCTATGAGCGTTTAGAGTGCACCTATGAGAGCTGCCCCGATATCAAAAACATCCTCAAATGGGGTGAGGCTGGTCGGTCTTGCCGAGCATGGAAATATTATTATCCGTAGTATTAGATTCCAGCATAAAAAAATTCATTTAGTTACTTTGCTTTTCCGGGATCGAAAAGCCACCAACCAGATCAATCACGTTGTGATAGACGGAAGACACGCCTCCAGTGTTTCAGACGTACGTACGCTCCGAGATCCCAACATCGACTTGGATCACTATCTTGTTGCAGCCAAGATACGCACCCGCCTGAAGCGCTGTCTTCAATTTTCAAAGAGTATATGCGTAAGTGCGACAGTTATTACCTAACGTATGACATATGGACGGAGACAATGAAAAATCAGTCGTTCCTTCGGATAACAATTCATTTTTTGGACAATCTACGTTTGTTGAGTGGGACGTTAGGAGTAATCGAAGTGCACGAAAGTCATACAGCAGCTTATTTAGAAGAAACTATGGTAAACTATGGTATGGTTTAAACTTTTCAACGCGTGGAACGTTTCCATAAGTAAAGTTTCTGCTTGTGTAACTGATAATGATTCAATCATGATGAAATTAAATAGAAGCTTGGTTGGCGAAAAAAATAATACCCTGCTTCGCATACACGCTTAATTTGGTTGTAACGCAATCAATAGATAAGTCCACGGAAGTATCAGCTTTGATAACTAAGGTGCGCAACATTGTTAAGTTTATTAAAAGAAGTGTTAATGCCAGTGATAAATTGTGGAAGAAACAAATAGACACCAGGGCTTCTACAAGTAATACCAAGAAAATTATTCTTGGAATTCATGTTTTTATATGTTAGAGAGATTTGTCCAGTTAGCCCCTATTTTAAGTGAAGTACTGCTCACTCGCCCAGAAGCACCCTCTATGGTTAATGCCTCCGAGATGAACAAAATTAAGGAGGTGATTGAATTATTAAAGTGTTTTGAAATTGTGACCAGGGTGATTTCGGCTGATACCTATGTTACCATTAGCAAGGTTATACCTTTAGTAAGCTGTTAAACTGAAGCTCTGACAAGCTCAAGACGCTATTTTAGGAGAGCTAAAAAGTGAACTACAAAAGAACATGAGTAAGAGATTTGACAAACTTGAATTTAATTCAAATATCCTCATTTTAAATATGCACTGGCAAAACAGTTTTGTATTTAAATAATTTCATAAAGGATGCAAATAATGGCGTTAGTACGTCGGAATCTTCGGATGAGTGTGCAACAGAAAACCCATTTGATATTTGGAGCCATCATAAACAGTTGGCCCACCAAAATATGAAATTTAAGCTTTCCAATTTATCTGCTATTACAATAACGGAAGTTGAAGTGCAAATGTATCTTGGATCAGCTGTTGCTTCTATCAATCAGAATCCAATAGAAATGTGGGATGATATGAAAAATGTATTTGCTGAGTTGTATAAGCAAGCTTCCAAATATTTATCCATTGTGGCCACTTCAGTCCCTAGTGAACGATTGTTTTCTAAAGCTGGAGCAACAATCACACAGCAAAAAAATCGCTTGACAGGGAAAAGACTTTTCAAATTGTTATTTTTAAATTCTGTTTTAAATAAATAATTTGTTGTTTGTTCAGAAACTATTTATATCTTTTATTTATTGAGAAAAGGTTTTAATAGGTAGCTAAAATATAAATTAAAATAAATTTAAAGGCGTACTACTGTATTTCACTTATTTATGGTTCTGAGATAAGCTTTTTATGCTCACTAATAAAATATGTTAAAAAAGTTCAAAAATCCATCGATGTTTCCGATGTTTTTGATTTCGATGTTGTTTGAAGATACATCGAACCATCGCTGTTTCATTTCACGATGTTTGCATCCCTAGTCGTCGCACTCGCGGCTTGGCTCTCACGTCACGTCATAACTTGTTCGTTGAAGTTCAAGGGTGGTTTTTATGGCAGTCGAATAATTGCCGGAAACCCCTAAAAACAGCCCTTTTCTTTTTTCAATACACACGAATGAATGTTTGTTTGTTAGTAACGCTAAGAGAACGGCTGCACCAATCTTGATGAAATTTTAAGAGGTTGTTCGTTGTGGATCGGAGAAGGTTTATAATTTTCACGAGGAAAAGTCGAAAAGTTGGATAGTTCCAAAAAGTAATTTTTTCCGTACAAATATTTTTCAATTTTTGTTTGTTTTGTCTTTCAATGTTTTGATTTGTAAATTATTTGAATCGTTCAATTTCGGTCGCTTGCTTTTTTCTTCCGGCTATTCAAAAGAAAAATGATTGAAAATTATTAAGTGAAATTTTTACGTGTGTTTCACACAAAGTGATCAATTGCAAAGAGGTCGCCCTAATATCGGTCGGCGTTCTTTTTGCCATGGCAGCCCAAGGCAACGTATGGCAGCCCAAGGCAAGAAGTTCTCGCAGAATGCGGTGACATATGTGCGGAATTATGGATCGCGGTCAATCAGCAAGCGATCGTCACGATGTCACAACATTACTTTTCAAACAGTATTTACGATGTTTGATGGACTTTATCTTAAAGCAACGTACATGTGGTGCTGTTAGATGCTAGATGTACTCTGTTTACTAGCAAAAGGTTACAAACAGATAAAATTGATGAAATCATTTCTGCTGAAATTCCTGATGCTGATGAAGATCCAGTATTATACGAAGTGATGAAAATCAACATGGTTCATGGGCCTTGCGGACACCACGATCCCACTCTGGTTTGTATGTCTGACAATAAATGCACCAAACACTATCCGCGTGCTTTTCTTTCGGAAACACAAACAAGAATTGATGAATATCCATTCTATCGGCGTCGCACACCAGACGACAATGGCAGAACATTCAGTATTCAATTTAGAATGGTGAATATCGAAGTTGACAACACACGGATCGTACTATGTTCACCATTCTTGTCTAATTCGCATTCAAAACTCATATCAATGTTGAGTGTTGCAGTTTGGTGTAATCGATAAAATACGTCTGTAATTACGTCACCAAAGGAAGCAACATGGCGATTATTGGTCTTGAACGATATGATCGATACGTGAACTACAATAAAGCGCTTGTAGGATATTTAGTTTTGCAATTTATGAACATTTTCCGACTGTTGTGCGTCTCGCAGGCAATTTGGAGAATGGCCAAAGAGTGTATTTCAACCCAGAGAATACAGTACAGCCAGTGGAAACACAGCAAACAACATTTACGAGTTTTTTCTCAAATTTCTTCAGTGATCCGTTTGCAAAAACATTGCTCTATTCGGAAATACCTTGATATTATACCTGGAATGCATAGTCGAAGAAATAGTTGCGCAGAAAGCGAGGCCAACCAGTAGATGCACATCCAGGTGCGTTATCAACTAATGCATTAGAACGAATTTACACAATCCACCCGAAAAACGACGATTGTTTCTACCTTCGGTTGCTATTGGTTAATGTACGTGGTTCAACTTTATTTGAGTCATTGCGTACTGTAAATGGTACGGTGTGTGTAAGTTTTGGAGAAGCAAGCCAGCAATTATTCTTAATTGCTGGAACACGTTAATCACTGTAATGAAAATAAAAAATTCGACATATCAGCCTTCAAATCCGCGTCAATTTTGGGATACGAACTAAAATGACTTTGCCGAATTCGGATTCCCTAATAATTGGAAATGAGTCAATTCCGGTTGATACTTCCGGTGGTTTTATACGAGTATTATGTCGGTATTCTGCGTGAGACGATTGTCTCATGTCTCTAATAGTGACTATAGTAATTTAGTGATTCTGTTAGTCAGGAGTCTCATTTTGGTATTCTGGCAGTTACAGTATAGAAGTATACTGTAAAGTAGTATACTCTATTTGCCAGAATACCAAAATGAGACTCCTGACTAACAGAATCACTAAATTACTATAGTCACTATTAGAGACATGAGACAATTGTCTCACGCAGAATACCGACATTAATACCATCTGCCGTTTATCAACTCACGAAAGATGAACTCATCACGAATGTGACTAGTCAACAAACTGTTGTTTGTCACGAGTAAAAGAAATTATATTTATTTGGGCAGTACACTTATTTTCGTGTTGCCTTTTTTATTCATAATTTCTTACTGACTACATTTTATAATCTTAGTGCTATTTATACTTGTGGAATGCGGCTGCTGTTATCTGCTTGCAACTTATTTGTTGTAATTCGATATTTGTTGTAATTCGATATCTTGCTATCACTTGTTTGTTATTGCTGAGATGCGAAGGTGGTTATCGCAGTGGATAATTCCAATGCCAAATGTTTGTTGTTTATATGTCGAGAATGAATTTCTAGATAATGCATGTTTGGCTGGTATTGTAATAATAGTTCATTTCTATTGTTCGACTGATAGTGCATGTCAAAACAAGTTCTATCGGTTTAGATAGTTCGTCTTTGTTTAGGATGTATATTAACAGATACGATGTATGTGAGAGTGTGTGTGTGACCCGGAGCGAGGCTATGTCGGTAACTCGCTCATAAAAATCGATCGGTCGTCTTGGCAATGAAGATGACACCGTGAATTATCCAGTGGAATTTCTAAATTCTTTGGACAGGCTTGGTATGCCACCGCATCATTTGCGTCTCAAAGTTGAATCTGTCGTTATTATGTTCCGCAATCTGCGCTGTCGAATACAAAGGGGCAGAATGCTTGATCCTAAGAATTCCCTTGAGTTCTAACGATTTGCCTTTTCAGTTCAAACGTATTCCGTTTCCAGTGAAAATTGCATTTGAGATGACAATCAACAGGACACAAAGATAGTCGAATAGTACGTGGCACGCATAAATTTCGAAATGCTATGTTTTTCACACGGCCAGATATTCGTGGCGTGAGCACGAGTTGGAAAACCATCTTCTCTGTACATTTACGCACCGGAATAGAAATCAAAAAATGTTGTTAATCCAGCTGCGTTATATTTAAAAAAATGCAGCAAAATCGCAAATATATGATTATCAACACAATATGAATTTTTGTCTTTTTATTTCAAAACACATAATTTCACGCAGGACAACGGCTGCGAGTATATTATATTATTGTCAGCTAATGAACTTTATGCTGCTATCATCTTCATAATTCGCGCCGCACAAGAAGATTTTTTCTCAACAGACATTGCGGCCTTACAGGAACAGCGCACAACTACGAGTAAGAGCAATCTATTGTCGCTATCGCCTTTCTTAGATGACAATGACGTACTTTGGCAAATGAAAGAATTGGCAATTCTATGGTGTAGCTTAATATACGACATCTAATAATTTTGTCTACTAAATAAAAAGATTCTGACATGATTGCTACTCACATACATTTAACATGTACTACTGTGCCCAAAAAATAAGGTTTAATTTTTTTTTATTTTGAAAATTCTTTATTTGTTCTTCCAAATCAATTTCATCTCCTTCAAAGTAATCCCCTTCCGATGCAATGCACTTATGCCAACGGATTTTCCAATCTTCGAAACACTGGTTGTAGTCACTTTCCGGGATGGCCTTCAGTTCCGTCTTCGCTGCGGCTTGAATCTCCTCTATCGTATAAAAACGGTGTCCCGGAGCGGTCTTTTGAGCTTGGTGAACATCCATAAGTCACACGGCGCCAGATCAGGTGAATACGGTGGTTGCGGAACGATATGGATTGAGTTTTTGGTGAAATGATCACGAACTACGAGGGCAGTATGGGATGGTTCATTATCGTGGAGTAAAATCCAAGAATTGTCTTTTCACAATTCCGGCCTTTTTAGGCGGATAGCGTTACGCAAACGACGCATAACGTTCAAATAATATTCCTTGTTGACTGTTTGACCGCTTGGAAGGAATTCATAACACACAACACCACGATAATCGAAGAAAACAGTCAACATGACTTTGATTTTTGAGCGACTTTGGCGCGATTTTTTTTGTCTCGGCTCTCTTTTGGCACGATATTCGCTCAATTGATCGGTTGTTTCGGGGTCGTAAGCATAGATTCAAGTCTCATCGCCAGTTATAATGCATTTCATGACACCCTGGTAGTCGGAAATCATCGTTTCACACACTTCAACGCTACGCCTTTTTTCCAAAAAATTCAATGTTTTCGGTACCAGTCGAGATTTGACACGCTTGAGGCCCGAAACATCTTTCAAAATGGTATTGGCTGAGCCTTCATCAGCAAGGTCTCTAATTGTTAATCGACGGTTTTTCAACACCAAATCTTTAATTTGTTGAACGTGAGCTTCGTCGGCTGAGATTGATGGTCGCCCTGGACGCTCTTCGTCTCCGACACGTTCACAGCCGGCTTGGAACTCACTATACCACTTGTAAACATTTTTTTAGACATAGCCTCATCACCAAACGCTTTCTGCATCATCTTCAATGTATCCGCAGCAGAAAATTGATTCCGTAAACAAAATTTAATGCAAATTCTTTGGTCAAAAAATTTCGACATCTCCAACACGAATGAATATTTTGACATGAAATTTGGCATAAATGTGACTGAAGTAGTAGTACTTACCAACGTAAAAAAGGTGCGTGGAGTCCCTACGCGCGGATGAAGTTATACTTCTTAGTGATATTCAGAAATGCATATCATTTTGTATGAAAGAAAACTAGAAAACTTAAATTCACATTTTATAAATTTATTATGCACATAAAATGAAGAATAAAGCAAAGTCTGAATGAATGAATTTTGACTCAGAAAGTAGTTCCGTCTCTTCGTTGCGGAAGAAAATATGCAGCGTAATCATCTCTCTTTTGTTCTTCGCCAATTTGGCTGCCGGATTGACTTGTGAAGATCAATTTTTTGTTGGTGACATATTCATATGTGTACGCATATGTATGTTTGTATGCTTGTGATTTATTTGTTCGGCAATGTATGCAAATATATGTACATATAAGTATATATGAATGTATGAACATGCAAGTCAATGCGCGCACATGCGTATACATACACTCATATGAGCATGTGCAGATACACAAGATAGGATAGAAGATGTATGCCTTTTAACATCGTATACTATACAAATAAATATTTTTCTTACTAATAGAAATAAAAATAAAGAAAAATATTAATTTGTATAGTATACGATGTTAAAAGCAAAAAATTAAAAATTTATTCTGTCGGGATTCGAACCTGGGACCTGTGTTAGCATCTTGACCTTCCAAGCGCTTACCACCAACACCACCATTGACAATTAGGTTGCACTGACTTAAGTATGATTTGGTTATGAATGCAAGAAACATACGATGGTTCTAATAATTTTGTTTAAGTATAGAAATATGCATACTTTGTAGAACATTTGCTTTCGCAATAAATTTATCACAGCAATACATATGCATAATATGTATATCTTTATATATATAAATCTTCTGACCGTGTGTTTGCCTTGAGATTGCTCCTAAACGGATGGGCCGATTTTGATGAAATTTTGTCTGTACGTTCATGGAGATTCGGGAAAGGTTTATGTTTACAATTTGGTCCACTGGAAAATGTTTTTTAAATTATTTTTTCATTTTTAATCAATTTTTAATTTTGTAATGTTTGATCGATGGATGGCGCTACCATCGCAGTATCCAATATTCAAACCTTAAATTGGCGTAAACGTGTATGAAACAAAACGATGCCAAAGTAAAAGGCGATATCGTTGGATATATATCATTATGAGGAAAAGTCGGAAAATTGGACATTTCTAAAAAGTAAATTTTTTCCATACACATTTTTTTTTTCAATTTTTGTTTATTTTGTTTTTCAATATTTTGATTTGTAAATTATTTGATTCGTTCAATTTCGGTCGCTTGCTTTTTTTTTCGTCTATTCAAAAGAAAAATTATTGAAAATTATTCAGTGAAAACTTTACGTGTGTTTCACACAAAGAGGTCAATTGCAGATTGAAATTTGTTACGAAGCCACCAAGAGGTCGACCTAATATCGGTCGGTGTTCTTTTTGCCAACAAAGTATGGCAGGCCAAGGCAAGGCAAGGCAAGAAGTACTCCCAGGATGCGGAGACATACGTTCGGAATTATAATTCGCGGTCAATCAGCAAGTGATCGTCACGATGTTACAGCACGACTTTTCCTACAACAGTTACGATGTTTGATTGTCTTTATCTTGAAGCAACGTATATGTGGTGCTGTTGGATGAGATGTACTTTGTTGAGTGGCAAAAACCTCTATTTTGCATGCACACATTCTTCTTTGGATGATGGTTACACCATAATATGATTCATGGACCTTGCGGACATTACAATCCCACTTCGGTTTGTATGTCTGACAATAAATGCACGAAACACTATCCACGTGCTTTTCTTTCGGAAGCACAAACTAGAAATGGTAGATATCAACTCTATCGGCGTCGCTCACCAGATAACAGAACGTTCAACATTCAACTTAGAAGAGTGAATATCGAAGTTGACAAACATGGATCGTACTGTATTCACCATTATTGTCTAATTCACATTCAAAACTCATATCAGTGTTTAGTATTGCAGTTTGGTGAAATCGATAAAATACGTTTGGAAATACGTGACCAAAGGAAGCACAACTTTCGTCAGTGATCCATTTGCAAGGACATTCGGAAATACTTTGATATTATAATTGGGATGCATCGTCGAAGAAATAGTTACGCAGAAAGCAAGGCCAACCAGTAGATTGACATCCAGGTGTCTTATTAACTAATGCATTAGGACGAATTTACACAATCCACCCGAAAAACAACGATTGTTTCTACCTTCGGTTGCTATTGATTAAGGTACGCGGTTCAACTTTATTTGAGTCATTGTTTACTGTGAATGGTATATGGGAATATGTGAAAGTTTTGGAGAAGTAAGCCAGCAATTACAAATGCTGGAACACGTTAATCACTGGAATGAAAATGAAGTTCGCATACTTTTCGATATAAAGATTGTCAAAGACATTTTACATCGTCTTCGCTAAAAATTGGAAATGGTACAATAACGGTTGATACTTCCGGTGGTTCGATATCAATTCCATCTTCCCTTTATCAATTCACGAAAGATGAACTCATCACGAATGTTCGGACATTGGCCAAATTATCGTAACTACGATTCCTTAAGTGCACGCGCAATGTTAGCTGCCAAAAATACCGATGTTGATGACTTAAACTGGAAGATTCAAAGTCAAATTCCGGGAGACTTGCGTTCATACAAATCAATCGATCATCTTGACAATGACGACGACGCCGTCAATTATCCAGTGAAATTTCTAAATTCTTTGGAGAGGCTTGGTATGCCACCGCATCCTGTGCGTCTCAAAGTTGGACCTGTCATTATTATGTTTCGCAATCTTCATGCACCGAAACTGTGTAATGAAACCCGACTGATTGTGAAGCACCCATCGAAAACAAGGGCGCAGAATGCTTGATTGTACGAATTCCTTTGAGTTCTAACGATTTGCCATTTCAGCTCAAATGTATTCCGTTTCCAGTGAAAATTGAATTTGAGATGACGATCAACAGGATAGTCGCATAGTGGGTGGCATAAATTTGAAAATGCTATGTTTTTCACACGGCCAGATATAAGTGGCGTGCACACGAGTTGGAAAACCATCTTCTCTGTACATTAACGCACCGGGACAGAAACCAAAAAATGTTGTTTATCAAGCTGCGTTACATTGAAAAAAATGTAGAAAAATCTCAATTAAATGATATCAACACAATATGAATTTTCATTTCAAATTTCTTTTCATTTCAAAGCATATAATTTCACGCAGGACAACGGCTGCGGGGTCAGCTAGTACATATACATAACATTGCTGTGATGCCCTGAGAAGTATAGTCTTAATAAATTTATTTTTAATTTTTTGCTTACTAATAGAAATTAAATTTATCACAGCAATATTATGTATATGTTTATGTATATTGCTGTGATAAATTTATTTTCTATTAGTAAGAAAAAAATATTTATTAGTATAGATTTCCAAAAGCACAGAAATGATTCTGTGAATTTATTCATTAAAATCGCCACTCAGAAGTCATTTTATCCCTTGTAAGCGAGCGATTTTCTTAAATCTCACGCTCCCAGATAAAACCATATACCTCGTCCTCGTGGGTCAGTTTCAAAAACCACAGAAATGATTCTGTGTGATTCTGAAAGGCTAACGCAGAGTATTTCAACCGAAACATACGTAAAATAGTTGAGAATTCGCAGAAATGAAAGACAAACGAAAGAAAAAGAAGTATAACTTCAATAATGCACAAGCATACAAACATACATATGCGCACACATGTGAATATGTCACCAACCAAAAATTGAAACATTGTTCTACAAAAAGAACAACAGCATAAGCATGGAACATTGTGTTGTGTTGTTGTGTCGGCCGAGCTGTGCCGAAAGAAACGAACAAACGATCGCCGATTGTCACCGCTTCGCTTGCTGCTCGCACATCTTCGCAGACAAGGTTGCGTTACATTCATATGGATGGAGCGAGGTTGCGCAACTTTGCGTTACTTTTATATAGAAGGTTGCGCAACCAGAATCTATCGCAACCTTTTCCGGCGTCGTATAAGAAGTATAACTTCAAAAAAAAAAAATAATTCTCCAAATCCTTCGACGCGCGCAGTTTAAATTCAAATGTCACCTTATTTTTTGAGCAAATTAGTATGTGTTACAGTTAAAACTAGTTTTTAGACATAACGCGTTTTTCCATAGCGTGGCAGTTAAAACTGTTCCGAAAGTTAGAGTTCCTGATTGCTGATTCGACAAGTGCGGGGGAACAGCGCTGTCCGCGATGTGCGTTTGCTTCGTTCATTCTCGCTTCTTTGTTATAGCGATAAACACGTGTAGGATTTATTCGAACGAGCGCAATTGTCATGGCAAACTTAAATGAGGGACGCGATGGAAAGAGGAGTTTTTTAAACAAATTATTAGCGATTCGTGATCACGAAAAAAAATAAGACCACTTTAATATTATGATAAAAGCACTCTATGACAAATTAGTGGATGAAATCTCAATACAGGAGACTGAAACGATTTTAGGTAATTAATATTTGTGGTATACGAAAATTAGTGACTAAACTGGAGCCCATGAAATACTACTTTTATGTAGATGAAATTTTTGACATAATTCAAGCAGCTCATGTGGCCATCGGACATGCTGGTCGGGATAGACATAACGTTAGAAATGATAAATATTTTTCTCTCTATGTTTGTTACGTGCACTGAAAAGTAAGAGAGCCGCCGAGGTGGCGTATCAATTGACTGACATATTTTTCACATTTGGTGCTCCTAGCATCTTACACTCCGATAACGGCAGAGAATTTGTAAATTCTGTCATAAATGAGCTCGTTTCATTTTGGCCTGAGTGTAAACTGGTCCATGGAAAGCCAAGACACAGCCAAAGCCAAGGATCTATTGAAAGGGCTAACCAAGACCTGGAGAAAATTTTGACTTCATGGATGCAAGATAACCATACTACAAATTGGTCAAATGGTATTCGTTTTGTGCAGTACTTCGGGCACTTCATTCCGGCATTAAACAGCCACCATACAAAGCAATATTTGGTATCGAACCGCGAGTAGGGCTTATGACTTCGATTTTGCCTCGAGATGTTATTGAGGATACACGAGATGAAGAGGATTTTGAAAATGTGTTGAATAAAATAAATATGACGGATAATACAGATAACGCACAATCCGAGCCTGTAGCTAGTTGTAGTGGACAGCATCTGATTATAACTGAAGCCCAACAAAAAGACGTAGAAAGTTCGTCCAAAACAAATAGAGAATCGCCAATTGTAACAGAAACAAGTGAATATGGCATTGAAGATGAAGCATCTACGACCGCTAAACCTTTTATAATATCACCACACGACAAAGACCTTGAAATTGTAAACAATATGAATCGACAAATTATGGCATCCAGAGAAACAACACATCAAAACTTGAAAAACAGTATAAAAAAGTCATTGACATCAGATGCAATACACGTTCCAGTAGGAATCGGTGATAATGTAATTATACAAATCCCTAATGTTGACATAGCAAAAGCTGATCGGAGTTGTTCTTCAAAAGGATGAATAAGGTTTTCACAAGATAGGGACGAAATATGGAACGCTTGACAAATTACATTGCAGGTATGAACATACGCATTACTTCATTGTTTTATCAAACTTAATTATATTCCTTTGTTCTAATTATGTCGCTAATGGGTTATCTATTTAAATGTGCTTTTCAGGTCAGAATTTGACAAGTGCAAAGAAAAATGTTTGCGTGAAGAAGATGTACCGAGTACAAATTTGCCTTTGAGAACTGTTGCTAAGGAAACAGCCATAGGAACAGGCCAAGGATTTATGCGCTGCGTATGCATGAAACTGTACAATTCCGAAATAAAGTAAACTTCCGCCCTTAAATTTCTGTACAGTATTTTATTCTGTGATGAACATTAAGTTGCGGAGGAATGTAATTGATTTTTTTCGCAACTTCTTATGTCCTTCCCTCCGTACACTGATATTAACCTCATCTAGCCCCCGTGCGCACTTTGCTAACTTTTCGGCCAAAAATGTGCTCATCCCTGTATAAGTATATAACTATAAACCCCATAAATTTCGCTTTAATCACTTATTTTTTCCCTCCCAAAACAATACTCAAAAAAATCGATTTTTTGAAGCCTCTACAGCAGGCTCCCCCTTAAAATAAATGTTACATTTCAGATTTTGTCTGTTTTGTACCACATGAAATTCTTTTGCAACTAGTGGGTGACTTAACAATAGAATCATTTATTGCTGCTTTGGTTCGTTTTATTAGCCGTCGTGAAAAACTTCAAGAAATATGGTCGGATAATCCCACAAATTTTGCCGGCGCTAAATGCAAACCTTACGAAATTTATCATATTGTATTAAAGAAAAACAACGAAGCGATGAAGTTGCAGATTTTCTTTCATATAAATTATTGTTTTTGGTGTTTTATTGACCATGTGGCTATAGTGAAGACAACATGAGTCCTGCTGCGGGTGAGCCTGTATTCCGTAACCAAATTACAAAATAAGAACTCGGCTGTCAAGGCATTATAGCATTATAATAGATACATTAATTATCGCATATTATTTTATACCTTTTTCTAGCTGTTATATATATTCTCTTTTTTCTGTCACATTGTTATTCTAATGGACACTGTTATTTTCGATAATATCAGATCATACATTCACCTTCCGTTTATGACTACCTTCAGCAAGACATGGTGTTTTCGTTTTTCACTTTTTATTGAATTTAAATTAAGAACTTCGTGGACCATTGCAACTATCGACGATCTTTCTTTTTGAACTCTTTAAATTTAAGATCTCGACGCAAAATGCGCAAAGTCGTTCCATACACTCGGTCTCAAGATGGGTGATTGTGTTGCGAATCGTACAAACAGTTAAGTGACCATAAGTTGAGTGAAGCGGGCAAAACACATTCTTTACAAAACGTTAATAAAGTTGAACGATTTGTAATGTTGTTCAGGCGTAAGTCTTTCCATGATGAAATGGCAAACAATAATGAACAAAAGTAATATGACACGACTCACGCGTGATCTTGGATCACTCGTTACATAAAAGTAATCGAGATGAATATAGAGTTCTATGTGTCAAATTGATTATGATATCTCTCTTTCCAACCCTCATCTGTACAAGTGATAACATTAGTACAAATTGAGATATTTTAGTAAACATATTTCTTCTCATTATGTGAAATTTGGTAATGCCCAAGGGTGGAATGGTGTCATTGCCACATTCACAAATTAAGGTACAAAACTGGACGAGGCATCGAAATAGGGAAATGCATCTGTGATTTAAAACTTCTTAGAAGTGGAGGCATGCCAACCTAACAGGCTTGATCATATCTCACATTGATATTCCAACGTTATGACTGTCAACAGTGACGTGAGTGCCAAGTCGCGAGTGCAGCGACTGTTTGTTTGATGACAGGAGATATTTCGTCTTGCCCTCGTTCACTGCCAGACCCATTTGTTTGGCTTCCTTGTTCAGTCTGGAGAAAGCAGAACTAACGGCGCGGGTGCTGAGGCCGATGATATCAATATCATTAAATCTTTTTAAACACTTTTTGCGTAAACGCCTTTTTTGGCGATCTTGATTTCACTCTACGAAAAACGCCTACTGAATGAACCCTTGCATAGCTTACAATAAAACAATTCACTGTAAGTTTACACAATACACCAGGCCACATAATGCAAAAAAACCGCTAGTCAAAAAAATTGATATGACGGGACTTAGGAGCATATATGTATGTAAATGTTGCCTATAGGCAACATCGGGCATGAAAAGGTTAAGCAAACTCAAAGGAAAAAAATCGTATATATTTCGTAATGGAAATTAAATTCGACATGTCATAATTGTTAGAGGTACGCACTATTACTACAAAAAATCATAGTTCATTTTCATTTCCGACTAATACCAAAAAGTTGTTTTCACATACATACTTAGGTATATCAGCCGTAAAAAGCTGCATATATGCAAAATACATAAGTACTTTATATTTGCTTATAATATCAAGTCACACCAAAAATGGATATGCCAATTAAAAATGTTTGTATTATTTAATCTAGATATGAATACACCGACGTCAACAGCAATCTCGAAGAGAAATATAAACAAAAACCAACTAGTTATAAACGAAGAACACACTGCGTCAGATATGGATAAGAAGAAGAAATGCCAACAACGGAATCGCAGCCCAGAGCGTATAATATGACTTACATCACTAAGCGTAGAACGTATATTCACCAAAAACTTATTGTTATCGACATGTCATAGTATTTATTAAAACAAACAATCAAACATATTATTGTATTATGTATGACATACATATATAGCACAACAAAATCGTATAATAATAAAATACTTAAAGTGCAATGACTTTTTCTATAGCGGCAGAATAAGTGAATGAGCGAAAGGTCAACGGTTTGGTTAATAAATTCAAAGAACATTTGAATGATTTTGACAGGGTTACATATTTAAAATAAAGTTATTTGCTTCAAATGCATTATCTATCAGATTTTCGTCTATTTGATTAAGATACCAACACAAAATATCATTACAGTTTTTAAACATATAAAACATGTACTCAAAATTAATACTTATCAGTGAGATTAATTTACTTTTTTCATTATTGTAATGGTTCAGTAAAGCTACGGATTGATCCCATTTAATATGTATTCATTGTTAGTGTTTAAATGAGTTAAGCATCCCCCCACTTTAACCGGGAAAACTGACGCACCTTAATAAAACAGCTTAATTCACCACTTCTGATGACACCAACACAACTCACCATAGCTATGAACCCACTCATCAAAAAGGATGGACAACGGGAAAGCAGATACAATTCGACACTCACAATTCGATCTTCAACTACGCTATATACACTGCGCCGCGTCGACACCGTTCAACACAATTCGACATATAGTTCGCCCATCAACACATCAAGATTCGTTTTATATACTTCTATTTTTGATTTGATTACCTTCATGGACCTCCGTCGTTTATATAAAGTTAAATATTTTCCAAATAAATTACGTTGTATATTACACAAATGTGTTACACAAGTAAACGGGTATTTTTTATTTAATATGTGTGGATATGTTCGATTTAACAGTTCAGTTTATACATATCGCTCATTTGCTGCAAGACCGGCATAAATCAAAAAACGTGATTTTTGAGTTAATGCTGCAGAATTGTTCGTTATATCATACTTCATGTTGAGTGAAAAATTCATATGAATACCTCTTATATGCTCCGCTTGAGAAGAGGTGTAAGGTTGGAGTCACCGTGTAAAGTTGTAGTCAATTGAAAACTTTAAACGCGTTTTCTGGAGAATCGATTTTTTTGACTTATGTCGGTCTTGCAGCAAATGAGCGATATGTTCATATGCACATAGTGATTACCAAAGTAAAATTAATGATATGGTGGTTACAAAGATAAGCATGGTCCTTCGAGCCTCAACACAGGCACTACAAATTAACAGCCACAAGACAAGCCACATAATAAAAGTAAAGCAAACCAGTGCAGTAATATATGTGTGTATATATGTACATTAGGGTGATTCAAAAAAAAAAAATTTTGTTTTTTTTGATTGGTACTCGTAAAAATGGGCTCCTAGACACCTCTAAGAAAGCCTCTCCAAATATGAGTTTTTTATTGCACCGGGAAGGTCCTCCGCCTAACGGTTTTCTATTTTTTCTTATTATCAGATAGAAAGATTTATATCTCGCTTCCAACTACTTGAAATATCTTGTTAAATAGGTTTTGTAGAAAATTGAATGCTCTAAAATATGGTCTCTTATGATTTTTTCGTAAACCCAACCGTTTAAAAGATATTAACAGTTAAAGTTTGATTATTTTTGGGATAATTTTTTATATCTTATTAATTTTATAACTCAATGAAAAAAAATTATTATGAATAGGTTTTTGGAGAGGCTTTCTTAGAGGTGTCTAGGAACCTATTTTTCAGAGTACCAAACGAAAAACAAAATTTTTTTTTTTGATCCACCCTAATATGCATTGATGTTTGACGATGAATATCTCGTAAACGCTTAACTTAATCGAAAAATCATAGTAGACCATTTTTATAGAGCAGTAAATTTCCTACAAAACTATGTGTTTCATCATTCATAATAATTTTTTTTCATTGATTTATAAAATTAATAAGAAATAAAGAATTTTTCCAAAAATAGTCAAATTTCAACCGTTAATATCTTTTAAAAGGTTGGGTTTACGAAAAAATCATAAGAGACCATATTTTAGAGCATTCAATTTCCTACAAAACCTAATTAACAAGATATTTTTTCAAGTAGTTGGAAGCGAGATATAAATTTTTCTATCTGATAATAAGAAAAAATAGAAAACCGTTAGGCGGAGGACCTTCCCGTTACAATTAAAATCTCATATTTGGAGAGGCTTTCTTAGAGGTGTCTAGGAACCTATTTTTGCGAGTACCGATTGAAAAAAAAAATTTTTTTTGAATCACCCTAATGTACATATATGCATGATAAAGTGGTGGCCAACTAATAAACAAAAAATAATGAACAGAAGGTGCAGTACAGTAAACAAAAGTGAATAAACAAAAAACAAAAGTGCATTTGAAAAAATTATATTAACAAACAGTTTACGACAATAAAACAGAAACAAACAAACGCGCGAAAACTTAAAAAAAAAGGAAAAAAGACAGAAAACCAAAAATCAAGTGTAGTGACTCATCAAAAAAAAAAAAGAATATGCATACAAGTACATATATGCAATAACAAAAATGCGGTGATTAGAGAACGAAAATATCAGGAGCTGTAACGAGTATGATAAAATCAGAACAAACAGTCGTGCCAAAAACACAATCAAATCAATTCAGTTCAGCATAGACAACATTGTTAATCAATTCGTGTATCTGCCAGCGTCAACTGATCTGATGCAACACGAACAATCTGTTCTTCGGCAATCACGATCGTGTAAACGTATGGCAGTCTTCGGTTGCAATCGTATCCTGTCAGTTCATAGCGTTGCGACGATTGTTTGAATTGAAATGAAACTTTGGGTAAACTATAAGTAAATCTTCGAGTAAATCTATGGGTAAATCTAATAGTACAGCAAACAACAACAATTTTCTGCTGGACTGATTTGAATCATGTGTGGCAAAAAATGTATCAGCTTTGAAAATGTGCGCATGTTACAAATTTTCGTACGTAAACAATGCAAATTCCATCGAGTACGTATGTACATATGTACATATATACATACATTTCTTGTATGTATGTACATGTTGGAATTTCCATTATACCTATAACATATGTTGTACATACATACATACATGTACATACAAACATATACATATATTTGAAATAGAACAGAAGTGCACGACTAAATCAGTGTTTAGGGGGTGATATACAAACCGAACGCTGTCGATCATTTCAATCATTGAAGCATAAGTATGCATCACTTCGGGTATGTTCTGCTGATGCGAACGTTCATAAACAAATCAGGTATAAGCCGATCGCTAGTGATACAAAGTTTTTCTCTATCGCTGATTTTAAGAAAACAATTCTCTTCGTGTACATGAACTGAACTGGCAGAATCAGACAAAGTACCGGATCAGTACTTAAGTATACACAAAAATTTATTACTCGTTGCAGTTCTCTGGAAAATATACCAAATAGTTTCAGCAGGCACAAACAAAAATTTTAAACAAACACACACAATCGTGTGCGATAGCAAAAGTAAAAGAATAATCTAAAACACAAATCGGGCGCGAACTTAAAAACATATAAACACACCTACCAACAACAACACGCACAATAAACCAGGCAGCTGAAAGACTGAAGGAAGAGGAGGAATACAGGAATTGGCGATAAAACTCGCACACACATTTTCACATATTATCCCCCCCAAAAAACCCTGGCGGGAAGATAAAGTGAGTTGTATCGTTTCCATTTATAATTGTCGCATATAATGCATGTTTGTATGTAAATTATTGCCGGTTACATTGAAACGACAAAAAAAATTAATTTTTTTGGTCAAAATGACCTTTATTGACAAAACGTTCTGCTAAGACTAATTACATTTTTAATTTATCCCTTATTTATAACTTAAAATTACTTATGCTAGCACTATTGACTTATTTAATTGTGCCGCGTAATTCTGCGTATGCCGGATGTTGATTTGCAATTGTTGCAATGCTTGCATTACTGTTGGTCGGCCTGGCTGTAGTTTACACTGCGCGTGCCGGATGTTAGTTGGTTAATTGCTTATCCAGCATTATTCTGCTTATGGCAGTTAACTTTAGTGTTGCTAACTCCTCCGCCGTCAAAAACGAACGTCCTCGTTTGTTCAAACTATTAGGGTTATTGGCACTTGTGACGTGGGAGTTTCCGATGTGTCTTCTTTGTTATTGGCCACATTCACGTTTACATTGCACTATGGGTAATTTGGCCGATTTCATGGTATTAATTAATAACTTTTGAACTAAGTAAGATTTTTCGAAACGGTTTTTTTATTATTGTTATAGACACCGATAGGAATGTTTTTAGAAAAATGGGCGTGGCTCCGCCTCTTCCCTGACGAAATATTATTTATTAACTTTTAAACTAAATAAGATTTTTTGAAACGGTTTTTTGTATTAGTCTTATGGAGATCGTTGGAAATAGTTTTTGGTAAAATGGGCGTGGTTCCGCCCTCCCATTTGGATAAATTAATCAAAAACTTTTTAAATAAATAAGATTTTTCAAAACAGTTTTTTTTTATTATTGATATGGACTCTGTTGGAAATAGTTGTTGTATAAATGGGTGTGGTTCCGCCCTCCCAGGACGAGAAACAATTTTTTTTATTTCATATAGAAAAGTTGATAAAGTGACAACCAAATAATACAATAATAAGCTTATAAAATATTTTCATTCTCAAGGTCTTCGTCAGACATAAAATAAAAATCGTCAATTTCATCTCCAATTTCCTCAATTTGATCCTGGCCTTCAAAATTGCACAATAAAAGGCTTAAAACTTCTGAAGGAAGTTCCATACTTTTATGCTTCCGAATTCGCTTCATTAGGTTTGTTGAAGAAATGACAGGATCAGAAGTATCTAAGGCTCTATTGAAAACATCCATGAAATTATTGACACGACTATGCTTCCGTGCGTGATGCAGTCTATCTGCTTTATAAATTTTGTTGCGTGCTTCCGACGCTTCTTCTCCGAAATATCCAACGGGAAGTATTGTATTTTCCATAATTTGCCTTGAATGGACAATTATTTTGTGAACAGTTGCCGTCATTGGCAACCATGGATAACAATCCACAATTTGTTCCCCAGTTTTAAAACAAAATTGTTCAAATTTCTCCAAATCAATCGGCAGTTGACAAGACAAGCAAATTAATATAACTCTTAAGTTCCGAATTATTTCTTTATCAACTCCGGTAACTTCTGCAAATGTTTCAAAATTGGTAAATGCTCGCCGTGCCGTGTTTCCATTGTTTGTATTGCCAGATCCATTTTGTTTTGGCTTATCGACCCTTAAGCCTAGCCTCTCCCAAAACATACGCTGAATTTCCTTTTTCCGATCTGCAATCGTTTTTTTGTCCACAGATGTTGTCACTCGCCATTTCTGAACAGTTAACTTATAACCGGCGTGTAATACAAATTCAAAACATCTTATCCAGCTATGAAGCGGACTTAACCCGTGTTTTAAATTATCTAAAAGTGGAACAAACTCGACTGTGGAGTACGGTTATGTGGAGTACGGTTATTCCATAAAACAAGTCCAGAAGCATCAATTAGTCGAAGAGGCATTACGGTTGAGGCAAATAGGCTTGCATCTGAATCGCATGATCCTTGGTCAGCATAGGCCTGGTTACAGTTCGACTGCCCGGTACTACCATCGAACCCATAACTTAGGATTAAATCAGCTGATATAAAATCTACCTCCTGCTGCCTCATCGTATTCATAATGACTTCTTCTTGAAGCACAACAATTCGAGTAGCCGTATGACTTAAAAGATCTTGCATTGGGACCTTTGCTACAGTATCGCTAATGTATATATTAGCAGGTCTACAAAGCTTTTTTTGTTCAACAACATCTTTATATAGAGGGTATATGTCGGCATCTCTGTGCTTAGCATCGTCCCTAATTGCGCAGTACTGCTCCTTGCTTAAGCCTTGATCTAATAAAAGGGCCAATGCTTCGTCCTTTGATGCACGAATAGGCTGCTTAATAGGGCATTTCAAAATCTCCCTTATATCCTTTGCCTTTTCCGGACTAATTGCAAGAGTATTAAGGACTACAGAAAGATCAATGAAACCCTGAGATCGGGCAGCTTTACTGGCTGTTTGAATTAACAAGGAGACGTTGCAACCGTGTGATTTAGATAGAGCTGCAGCTTCTTTCCTCTGTGCTTCTTCTCCTTTAACCGAATAAGCCAATTTCGGGCGTCCAATTTGGCGTTTCTCGATTTGATTCGATTCAGAGAAACAAAGTTTTATTGCACTTTGCAGCCAATTTGCATACTTCTTCTCAAAATATTTTTTGTTTCTCTTGCATATCTTCCATTTACCATTTATATTTAGGCAAAATAAACTGCTTTTCTTTTTCAAATAGTTGTTGTGTTTTACAACATCAATGTCTCTACTTATTTTGCTCGAAAGAAAATCAAGAATTGATCTTTCTTGGTTTGAGTTCTCCGTCTCCTTAAGCCATACTTCAAAAAGCTCCGCGTTCGAAAACTCGAAGATACCTGACAAAAAACGAAATTACGCAGATTGTGCGCATTTGTGCACATTGAGACAAATTGTCTTTTATTCATAATTAATGGCTCTACAACATATACTGGACTTAAACTGTTACAACGAAATGTATTTTTTGTAAGTCTACGTAAAGTTAATTTTTTTTTTTTCAAAAAATTACCTTTTAGACCTGTTTTAAAATTGGCTAAATATTAGTAAGACAGGCACATATCAAAATATTAGTACGCACAACATATAATACAAACCAGTATGATTGTTTTCCATCATAAATTGAATTAATAAATTGTTTAACTTTTAAGTATCGCACTTTCAAAGTAACTAACCAAAAACTGCCTTTTCTCAACCACGTGCTTTTGGGCTGCAACAGCTGACTTTAACAGTGCATAGCCTTAACAGTGCACTGTTAATTAACATTTTTGGTATGGAGTCATATGGAGCCATCTGTTTTTAATATGTTTACTTAAAAAAAACCCAAATATTTAACCTTCGATAAAATGACTAAATACCATGAAATCGGGCAAATTCCCCATAGTGCATTGTAGCTCGATGGTTCTATTAGTTTTGTCTTGCAATTCTTCCTTATGATTGGTGCAGTGCCTATTGTTGCTAGACTGATCAGGCAAATAACTACTAATGAAAATTTGTTATTAGAGCTGCTGTGTGGGTTGTCTGCAGTGTTTGTAAATGATTGGTGTTATTTATGTGGAGTTCCTTCATCATCTCAAGGCTGAGAATTTCTTCCTCTTTGTTCGAAGGGATATTTGACTGTAGGATTGCGGGTAATGGTTTGCTAGTTAGTGTTTCGTTAAAGGAGTGTTTTTGGTTGTCGATTAAAACTGTGGAATTGCGATATTGAACGGCGTATGATCCCACAAGATTTATTTTCTGATTATCAATTTGAATTGTGCCATTATACTGGTTTAATAATATGATGCCAGGGAAGAAGTTTTCTATCGATGGGATGTGCTGGTTATTTATTTGAGTGCATTCTGCTGGTTCGCTTCTGAGTAATTGCGGGACACAAGTAGTGTTACTAATATCTATCATATTCTTATAGTTACAAATTCTTATATGATTATTTTCATTACATTTTGTTTTTATTCCAAATACCTTATGTTTACTACATGTTACGATATCCTCATAGGGAATTTTATTAATATATCTATTTTTCTTTATGTGTTTGATTACAATTGAATCGCAAATTTCTTCGTTTATTAATGGTATTCCTATCATATAAAATAACATTGTTTCATTTGAGGCTACTTTTATATTCGCAAATTCTAGCGATTCTTCTACATTATTTAATGTGAAGTTATTTTTTATAAAAATGGATTTTGCTAATGCTAGTTCTTCATTTGATAAAATATACGAATTGACGATTCCGGCTTTGGCCCAATGAATCGCATAATCAATATTAATAATTTCTTCTTTTACAATCTTTAATTCATATTTTAGTTCTATAGCAAAATTGCGTTGTACATCTTCATTAGATTGTACCGTTTTTAAAATCTTATTTGATACTCTCGTAATATTATTTATCCTATCAAAAATTATTTTATTTATTACTACTTGATTATTATTATTGTTTATTATATTATTTATTTGATTATCTAAAATTACTAAGTCGTCATGATCGGGATTTCCCGCGATCCATTTCCAGACTTTTCCTATTGTATCTATGGATTTTTTAAATCTTTTGGGTCGTAGTCTATTTAGGTAAGTTTGGGTAAGGGTTAATTCATTTATCAAGATGGGTAGAAAGGGATTTTCTGATGTTATCTTGGTTTTAATAGTGTTGTCCATTTCGTCGAGTGTCATTTGAAATGCGCCTAGGTCTACTTTATGTATTATTCGGTAGGTTCCTGTTTGTATTCTTGTCAATCCTGTATCAAATGTTGCTAATTGTGAATTTGTATAGTCTATTATTTTAAAATCTGCGTACACTAGGTGCACAAAAAACCTGCAAGGTAAAAGAAAAAAAAATTTACTATTGTCTGATGTTGCTTTTATGTACCGTCCGTCCTTTTTCAGTGATTACTACACTGGATTTGTCTTCCTTAACTGTTTCCTTTCTATATTTTGCTGTAAGTTTTGACCCTATTCGTTTGTTTATTCTGACATAAATTACATCTCCAGGAGTATATATTTTCATAGGGTTTCGTGTTTTATTATGGTTTTCTAAATCTTTTGCCTGTCTTCTCCGAAGGGTTTCTATATTTTCCTGTCGTGCATTTTCATACTGCTCTGGGTCTACTGTAACACGTCTGCCAAAAAATGTCTCTATGGGTCGTATCCCTGTTGCGGAATGTATGGTGTAGTTATATTCGTATGTACATCGGTCTAAGAGTTCTTGGAATGAGCGGTGTGTGCGTTCCGTTTGAAGGCAGCGCATAATTTCAGACAGGGTAGAGTGAAATCTTTCTACTTGTCCGTTAACTGTGCTTGTGTATGGGGGAGTTTTAAAAATTTTAATACCTAGTTGGTCTTCGACCATAAATTGTATGGAAGCTGAATTTAAAGATTTCTCGTTGTCGATAACTATTGTTTTGGGTATACTAAAAGCGAAAAGTATTTGACGTAAAGGTTCTCTGATATCTTCTATTGATTTTGACTCTATTATTTTGACTTGAGCATATTTGGAGAATTTATCTACTGCTGTTAGAACTAATTTTTTTTCCGTACTGTAAATATCTACATATATGCACAATTTCTCCAGGGTATTGAGGTATTGGGGTTTCTAATAGTTGCGGTTTATTAGGGTTGCGATCATACTTGTTTTCCTTGCAGACTCTGAATTGTTTAATTATATTTTCTATTTTTGCTTTCATCTTTGGAAAGTAACATCTTTGTATTAGTTGTTTTTTATTTTCGTCTCTATTCCTATGCGCTCGCTTGTGTTCGTTTAGTATTTCCTCGTTTTGTGCATCCTCACTTGTTATGTCTTTTACTTCTGTTTGGGTGTAACGAATTTTATAATTACTAAAGTGAAGTGGGTAAATTTCTTGGATTTTCCCTATTATTCCTTCAGATGTAAATATACCATTTATCACTGAGGGGTTAAGGTATCGTTTCAATAGTGAAGTTAAATTCTCTGTTGAAAAGTTGGGTTTAGTTATTATATGTCTATGGTAGGTCGGGAATGGTATTTTAAACTGGTAGCTGTCTTCGTCTGCTAACGAGATCCAAATTTGGTTTTTGAATGCATTTATGGGTCCTTCGACTGCTGGAATTAGATTGTGTGATGAGCTTTCGTCGGAATGTGTAGCAACTGATAGGGAGTTTACTTCAAAAGGCCTGGATAATGTATCTGCAACTACATTGGCTTTCCCAGGTTTGTATTTTAATTCATAGTTGTATTCTTCTAGTATGGCTTTCCATCGCTTTAGTTTGGAGTTATTATTTTTATTACTGAGAGCGTATGTAAGTGGTTGGTGGTCTGTATGTATTACAACTTTTGCTGTACCGTATAGATAGTTTCTAAATGAGTTCAGTGCCCATATAATGGCAAGCATTTCTTTTTCGTTGACTGCGTAATTTTCTTCGGCCTTGTTCAATGTTCTCGATATAAAGTTTATTGGTTTGCCATTTTGCTCTAAAACGGCGCCTATGGCCTACTTTGAGGCGTCAGTAGTTAAGTCAAATTCTTTCTTGTAATCGGGATATTGTAAAATTACGTCTTTAGACGTCAGTGTGGATTTAATTTTGTTGAATGCAGATTTAGCTTCCTCATTTAGATTTATTTGGATTTTTTTCGAGGTTCTTTTCGACATTCTTCCTTCCTCACCTCTAAGAAGGGATGTAAGTGGCTTGGCCAATTTGGCGTAATCCTTGATAAATCTTCTGTAATATCCAGATAAGCCTAAGAATGATCGTAAGTCCTTGATCGTCTGGGGGTATGGAAAATTTAATATGGATTGTACTTTGGAAGGGTTTGTAGAAATTCCTTTTGAAGATACAACGAATCCTAGGAATTCGACCTGCTTTTTGAAGAATTCGCATTTATCGATTTGAACCTTCATGTTTGCTTTACTGAGGGTATCAAAAATTGTGTCTATGTGTTCGAAGTGTGATTTTTCGTCCTTACTAAATATAATTATATCGTCTATGTATACATAGCATATTTTTCCTATGTATTGTCTTAGTATGTCGTCAAGCGTCCGTTGAAATATGGCCGGGGCGTTTTTCAAACCAAACGGAAGTCGGGTGAACTCGTATTTTCCATTGTTCACTGAAAATGCTGTTTTTTCCACGTCAGATTCCTTAAGAGGAATTTGATGGAAACCGCTTTTTAAATCAATCACAGAGAAAATTCGGTTTTCTCCTAGTTGGGAGAGAACTTCATTTATTTCAGGTATTGGATACCTATCTGCAACTGTAACTGCGTTTAGCTTCCTGTAATCTATAACCATTCTAAATTTGTTTTTGCCAGACGCGTCCTCTTTTTTAGGCACTACCCATACAGGTGAGTTATAGGGTGATCTTGATTGTCGTATGATACCGTCGTCTAATAGTTTATTTACTTGCTTTTCAATTTCCTCTTTAAGGCTAATAGGATAAGGGTAGGACTTGGAGTATATAGGCGTGTCTGAATTTGTTCGAATTCCTGCAACTACTTTTGTTGTGTAGGTTAGTTTTTCGTCCGGTTCCGAAAATAGATTTCGGTGCTTTTGTACTAGTTTCTAATTGCATGTTTTTCTACTGTACTTATATGTTCGTCACGGATATGTGTTAAGTTAACGTCCTGTACATTATATTGTCTTAGATAGATTCTTTTCGTATTTGCTACTACCATGTAATTTTCTTTTGTGTGTATGATTGCTGAAAGTGCTTTTAAGCTATCGTTTCCTAATATGGCATGGAAAGTGGTGAGTGTTGGCAATAGGAAAAATTTTAATTTGCAATTTTCCAAATTGAAAAGATTTAGATATGTATGGTGAGTAATTTTTATTTTGCCGCCTACTGAGTTGGCTAGAAAAGGAGTATTGTTCGCTATTGCTTTTTCTACTAAGCTTGATTGTATGTAATTTTTATTGGATCCGGTGTCTACTAATATTTGCATTATTTCGCCGCTCTTCTTCCTGCATCTAAAATAAGGTAGCGAAGAGCTATTTAGTCTAAAAAATGTACGTCAGTGAGGTCGAGTGTTTCTTCAATTGTGTCCTCGTGATTTGGCTCATTGTATGTTTGCTCATTGTAGTCGTATTGGTTATTGTAGTTGTATTGGTCATTGTAGTTGTATACGCTTTCGTTGTATTGGTCCTCTGGTGGTTCGTTAGAATTTATGTGAAAGTTTCTTTGCATTTTTTGTGGGGGGTTATGTATCATTGAAGCGTTTGATGGTCTTTTACCGAATTCTTGGGGTTTTGGCCGATTTGCGTAATTAACGGCTCTTGTCCTTATACTCTCATCCACGTCCATCGGTTGAGGTGGTTTAGGGGGTCTGGGAGGAGCAATGTTTTGCTGTGGACTATATAGATTTTGGTTTTGTTGCCGATATTGTTGACTAAATTGATTTAGATTCCGATTTGAATGTTGTTGGATGTTAGGGTGATTAAGGTTTAGTTGGTTGCTATGGTAGTTTTGTGGGTTGGAATATGTCAAGGGATTTGGTAGATAAGCTAGTTCAGGATAAAATTTGAATCTAGTTTGAGGGTTTAATGGTTGATGATATATGGGTTGGGTGTATTGCTGTCGTGGCTGTTGCTGATTTATGAGTTGTTGACGAGAAGTTGATGGTGTGATAAAGGTTTGGTTATTAGCGTGAGAAGCTCTGAAGCTTTGATTTTCTAATTTGAGACAAAGATGGAGGGCTTCAGGTAGGCTTTTTGGTTCTTTAATGCCAAGTAGCCGGGGAAGATCACCAGAAAGTCCTCTTATAAAAGTATCGAGGGCCTTAGCGCGGTAATTCTCCATTAACAAGTGAATTGCTTCTTCTCCTATCTCCATACATCCTATCTTGTTCAAAAGTAAAGATAAGTGTCCATATACCTCTTGGTAAAATTCGTTAATTGTCATTCGTCCTTGTATGAGACATGTCATTTGGTACTCTAGAGTGCCTATGTCTCGTTTGTCTGCGTAGTGAGTGGTTAAGCAGCGGGAGATTGCTGTCCAGTCTAAGGGGGTGTTGTAGGATTCTAAGGCTATATCTGCCTTTCCAACTATCTTATTTCTGATGACATTTAAAATGCCGAAATATTTAGGTGTACCTTTTGAGGGTTCGTAGATTCTTAAAATGCGTTCAACACTTTTTTTCCAGGAACTAAATTCTGAGGCATTGCCTGAAAATTCTCTTAGGGATCTCACAACGTCTGGAATCTTATCCATTTCATTCATGTTGTTTTGGAATTGTTCGTCTATTGTTTGGTCCGTAATGACCGGGTTTATTTTATTATTAAGAATATTATGGACTACATTAGGTACACTTGCCTCTATTGCTAAAGTTACCATGTTTTTTATCATGTTCGCCAATTCTGGCGGAATTGTGTTATTAGGGCCTGACGGTGCTGTTGATGCAGCAGGAGGATTAATCCGAAGTACGGGGGGTCTAATTAGATTGTTTGGATTTGCCATTTTTAAATTCTATTATTATTTTTCTTTCAAAAAATTTTATACCACTATTTTAGTTTGAATATTTATATTTTTTGTTATCCCTTCTAGGAAGGGGGCTTTTTTACCCTGGAGGGTCCGGTCAACTCCTGAGTTGGCTACGGAATCGCAGAGTTAAGCAATATTATTTTCAGTTTAGTTTATGTTATTGGCTGTACAAGCCGTATTTTATTTTTTGGTTATTTATATTTACTTACACTATAGCTTCACTTAATACACAATTTATTTATTATTAATAACAAAAATTTTTTTTTCCTAAACTTTTTCTACAATTTTTCCTCTCTGGTCTTATTATTAATTATATTTCTTATGCTACTTACACTATATACAGCTTCATGATGATCCTCGAAACCGATGAGTGTGTATTTGTCCTGTTCCGTGTTTGTACTGGGGTACACTTTCTCACACTGTTTTTGTTTTTGTAGGCTTTTTGCTGCTGTTCCTTGTCGGTGTCGCTGGAGCGTCCAGGAAGGATTTTCCTATCCTTTTCACCCTCTTTATGTGTTGGTTACTTTTTTATCCTTTAATCCGCTCGGCCTGTGGGACCACTTGTCACCAGTTAAAGGCTAACCTTGTCTTTTTCGCGGCGTTTTTTTTTTTTTAACGGCACTTTTAACTTTCGCGAACCGAACAAGCTTTCTTCTTTAGCTCGGGCGCCAATTATTGCCGGTTACATTGAAACGACAAAAAAAATTAATTTTTTTGGTCAAAATTACCTTTATTGACAAAACGTTCTGCTAAGACTAATTACATTTTTAATTTATCCCTTATTTATAACTTAAAATTACTTATGCTAGCACTATTGACTTATTTACTTGTGCCGCGTAATTCTGCGTATGCCGGATGTTGATTTGCAATTGTTGCAATGCTTGCATTACTGTTGGTCGGCCTGGCTGTAGTTTACACTGCGCGTGCCGGATGTTAGTTGGTTAATTGCTTATCCAGCATTATTCTGCTTATGGCAGTTAACTTTAGTGTTGCTAACTTGTATGTCTAAAGTTATAGTTTTATATATGTAATCATAAATAAAACCTGTAATAAAAAATCCGTTTGGTTAATATATCAAAACTTTCCAGCAAAAATCAAAATACCGATTTAAAATAAATATAAATACATCTCCAATATATGTATATGTAGGTACATAAAATTGATAGCGTTATATGCTTAACTTTGTGCTTCCAAACTCAACAGTTTTAAAAACAGAAATAAGCCAAAGTTCAAGTATTTACTTACAATATTTTCCGGCAATACCTCTTCTGCTTAATAACGCAGTAAGCAGGATTGCATAAATTAAGTAAGCAAAGGCACAAACTAAATGAGTATTATAACACAAAAACAAAACAAAGCAAGAGTTGCAAAAAATACAAACTTACATATAAGCATATTTAGCTAATAATATATAATTTATTATACCTACATATAGAGCAAAGCATACACATTTACATAGGAAAGTGCACATCTTTTTTTCAATTCCGTTTTCGCACTCTCTATTCGTTCAAACCTATCTAACGCATTGATCTCTTTAGTCCATTATTAGACGCGGCAACAAAAGTTGCTAATTCTCGGGCGATTCTCTTTTGCTGTCGCCCATTACCTTCACACGAGCAACTTGTGTTGCGCAACTCTGTTCGAGTTTTTTTTTCATTTTCTTTCACTTTACTTTAACCCATTGTCGTTTCTTTTTTCTTATAGATATTTGTTCCACACTATCACATACATTAATCAGTTCTGTCAATAAAAAATACATTTTATCTATAATTCAAAATTAAAACAAAGATTATATAACAGTCCTTCACATACATATATCACCCTTTTCACTATCGTTTGAATCAACTTGTACGGCTTCCTCCATACATTTCACAATATCTTTAATTAATTCGATTTTTTCGTCATACTCCACTTTCTAAAATATTTATATTATATTATGTATATCTGTATACATATTTGCAAATTACTTACCAAAAGATGAAATTAAATTTTTTTAAATATATTCAAAATATTAATTTCAAAAAAAATATACGCAACTGCAACTATGTACTACGAAAGAAAGAACACGAATGCCGAAAAACGTCGCAGCGAACTGTTACGGATAAGAACACAAAGCGAGTTGGTGAACACTGGAAACTCGACGCGATTCTCCTCTCCTCGTCGCCCCCTCGCCTATAAACCAAGAGTTGCCGCAACTTTTGTTTCCGCGTGTAATAGGCGAGTTAACGAGCGCTCAATTGCTTAAGAACAAAATCATTAGCACAAACAATTCGTGCATGTACAAAGCATATTGATCTCTTCGACGAGCTCTCAATTGCACAAAAACAAGTACATGCTAGCCAATCATTAGGGTGCGCCTATATACCAATATAGAAAATACTTAAAATTAATATTGCGGTTTCAAAACAAAGCATATAAAATAAAAATAAAATTGAGAAAAAAGAGAAAATAACCCGTCTTTTACAAAAAAAAAACAAAAAAAGTATATATACTTAAAAAAGTATTCAGTCCACACTGAGAAACCATTTATTAAAAAAAAAAATATTTCTACATACAACCAAAATAATGAACAATAACAAAAATCAAAGTACACCTGGAGCTAGGGCTCAAAATAGGTTGCTAGATTTATTTCCGAAAGTGACAGTTTAACAAGATACTGCACTAGATTTGCCTCTTCGCCGATTCATGAAAACTCTGAATCGTTATTAGAAATCGAAATTCAAAATCTTGAAAATTTTTGGACTCGCCTCCAAGCGGCTCATGACGCCATACTAGAATCTGACGATTCAGACTTGCCACATAATTTTAAATCATCGGCTTACGCAATATACGAAAACTGCTTAGACCAGTACGAAGACACAAAAGCTATGATCTCCGATCAACTAACGCAAAAATTGTATCACCTCAGATACAAAACTAAAGGTCAAGCAGGGATAATAGTAAAACAGTTCGCTCCTAATGACGATAATTTCAATTTGGCTTGGGAAGCTCTAAAAGCTAGATATGAAAACGAAAGAATATTGGTCGATAAGCAAGTAACGACACTACTAAACTTGCCTAAAATCACGAAAGAAACAAGTGAAGAATTTGTAATACTACAATCTACTGTTTCTAATTGTTTGTCGACTCTGTCGACACAAAATATTCCCACAGACAGCTGGGACCCAATTCTGGTAAACATTTGCACCGCCGCATTACCAGAAAAGTCGTTACTTCTATGGGAGCAATCGCTCTCATCACGAAAAAAGTTCCCAACGTGGCAACAAATGAAAGATTTTCTCACCACCCAATATGAAATTGCGGAAAGGTAAGAAGAAAAAATAATCAAGAAAAAGAACATTAAACACGACCAAAATAAAAGCTTAAATAGACCCCAAGCTAGAAGCAACAACAAATCAAACATAATTTTCAACAAAACACAAACGTTCACATCCGAACAAAGAAAACATACGTCATGCGAACTATGCACAAGAGGGCATAAGCTTAAAACTTGCGAGAAGTTTAAAAAATTAAACATTAATGAAAGGAACAACTTTGTCAGATCAAAAAGACTCTGTACAAACTGCTTGTCCCATACACATTATCTTAAGAATTGCAAAAGCAAATTCAATTGCATCTATTGTCACAAAAGACATCATTCAATGCTTCATTACAGCATATATCCCATCTCACCCTAAAGAAGCGCTTATACAAAAAGAACCACGGGTTCAACTTCAAAAGCAAATACAGAAAACCAAAATACTAAAAATTGCCAAGAAACACCATGCTGTTCAAAGGCACGAAAATCTCAAACGCTGCACAGCGAATCACAAAATGGACTAGTTACAGAACTGGTTACCATTACACCAACTCAAGTTGAGTATAATAAAAACAAATACCTTAATTCACAATTAAGTGAAATGCAAACGTTAAGAAAACTTCCAATAACAAACAAAACTATAAAAGATTAGTATTGTGAGCACTTTTCTAAAGCCACAACTACTCGATCAAATAATGGCCGGTACGTCGTACGACTACCACTAGAGCCACAATTTCCCAATACTCCACAAAGTGGTATAAAAACCAAAGTCACAGTTACCTCTGACAGTCCAAACTAATTAAAGCACATACAACTTTTCGGCCCCGCAGGATGGCTTTCGCCAATAATGAAAAACAATTCTGAACAAATCCTAGAGCGGTGGCGAGCTACTAAACGCCAACTTAGTGCATACGTACTACAACATAAAATACACAGTTGTATAAAATAGTCGACAATTTTATTACTTATCAAAAATAAATAAATAAAATCTCAAAAGGAAATTAAGGGATCACCATACTCCCAATGCGATAAAGTGACGCACCTACGCTTACAAAAAGCCGAGGTCGCTCTTATCGCATCTATGCAAGCGCACCTCATATGGGTGAGTTAGGGAAATCAGCTATACAAAGCATTAAACACTTATGCAGAATTCTGTACTGTACGAATTGAAGCCGTTCGCAATTCACGGCCATTCTCCCGCAAGATCCCTCTATTGTCACAGTCTTAACACCAGGGCTAAGGAGTACCCATTCTGGCCATATCTGGCCAGGCGTGGAGTTACTATCCTTCATAAGCCGGGAATAAATAAAAAACAAACAGTTGCCGATAATACAGAAAAGGCATATAATAAACCACCGGTATGCCAAACCGATAAATAATAAATTGTAAATAACCGCTAATAAAATTAATAAAGGCAAATATTTTTTTTGGTATAATAATACAATAAGTCGTCAAAGCACGCAAAATCAATTATTACCTCAAGCGCCAATATTTACACAAAATACAATTTATATTAAAACCAAAATCGCTTCTTACAGCATACATTCTACAACCGCGGCTACTTCGCCAACAGTAAGCAAATTACATGTATCGCCTTATACAAAATACTAGGCAAAATATTCGCCTAGGGGGCCCAGGATGTTTAAATGAGTTAAGCATCCCCCCCACTTTAACCGGGAAAACTGGCGCACCTTAATAAAACAGCTTAATTCACCACTACTGATGACACCAACACAACGCACTATAGCTATGAACCCACTCATCAAAAAGGATGGACAACGGGAAAGCAGATACAATTCGACACTCACAATTCGATCTTCAACTACGCTATATACACTGCGCCGCGTCGACACAGTTCAACACAATTCGACATATAGTTCGCCCATCAACACATCAAGATTCGTTTTATATACTTTTATTTTTAATTTGATTACCTTCATAGACCTCCGAAATAAATAAACATTTAACTTAAAGAAAAATATCGTTTATATAAAGTTAAATATTTTCCAAATAAATAACGTTGTATATTACACAAATGTGTTATAAGTAAACGGGTATTTTTATTTAATATGTGTGGATAACTATTCGATTTAACCCAGTTCAGTTTATACATATGTTCATATGCACATAGTGATTACCAAAGTAAAATTAATGATATGGTGGTTACAAAGATAAGCAGTTAGTAAATAGTGAGCCAGTGGCACTTTGGTTCACATATTGGGTATTTAGTTATGGGCCGCTTTAGTTATAGCACTCTAAACGTTTTCGCTCAACACTATTTTGTAGGCGCAGCGATCGACTTACTCCGATTATCTACAATGCCAACCTCCCATGACTACCAATGATCACGTGTACCGGATTTAACAAGATATCTTAATTTTTACTCAAATTTACCGAGATATGGACGGTCAAAAAACAGCTTCGGTTCTCAACTTACCCGTCATATTGATAATATATACAAGGTGCCTTCCAAAGTAAACAGGACTTCAAAAAAGACAGAACAAATGTTTTTTTCGCAAAATCAATTTATTTTATTCAAAGTAGTCTTCTTCTGCTTCATTACAGCTTTTTGCACGGTGCAAAAGCATGTCGAACGAGTGTATTAGTTCATTGGCCGGTATGGCCGCCAGTATGCCGGTGCAAGCCTTTTGAATGGTCTCTACGTCTGCGTAACGCTTTCATTTCATGGGCAAATTCATTTTACCGAAAACTCGCATGGTGCCATATCAGGTAAATACGGGGAGTAATTAATGGTTAAAATGTGATTTTTGGTCAAATAATCTTCCTCCGAATGTTGGATTCTAGGCAATTTTTGGTCGTCAGTCAATTTGTGCGGAACAAACCGTGCACACACCTTTCGTAAGCCCAAATGTTCGGTCAAAATGCGATAAATTGATGTTTTGGAGACGTTCAATTGCGTTTCCATGAATTTCAATGATGATTTCGTCTGATTTTTGATGAACTCACGCACAGTTTCGATGGAATTTCCGGTGATCACCGATTTTGATTGATCCACATGTTGATCGTCATTTATGTCCTCACGACCACTTTGAAAACGTTGAAACCACTAGTGTACTCTGCTATCATCGCCATAAACTTGTTTCATCATTTGAAAGGTTTCGGTAAAAGTTTCACCAATTTTAAAACAAAATTTAATGTTGGCTTTTTGTTCGAAGCTCATTTTCGCACCGATAACAGAAACATACTGACACTTAAAAAGCAGTAACTTCTGTTCCAATCAATAAAATGTCATGAAATTCTCACTGGACAATCGATAAAGATAACAGATTCTAACGCATAAGTCGATATATATGTAGATGGCGCCACCAGGGGCGCTAGATTCAAAAAGTCCTGTTTATTTTCGAACGCACCTTGTATGTATGTATATACCATATACTAGCTGACCCCGCAGCCGTTTTCCTGCGTGAAATTATATGTTTTGAAATGAAAAGAAAGTTGAATTTATATTGTGTTGAAAATCATTTATTTGCGATTTTTCTAATTTTTTTTTAACGTAGCGCAGCTTGATGAACAAAATTTTTTTGGTTTCTTTTCTGGTGCGTAAATGTTCAGAGAAGATGGGTTTCGAAATCGTGAACACGCCACGCATACATATCTGGCCGTGTGAAAAACGCATTTCCAGATTTATCCCACACTCTTCTAGCTACTATCCTTCTGTCCTGTTGATTGTCATTTCAAATGCAATTTACCTGGAAACTGAATAGGTTTGAACTGAAATGGCAAATCGTTGGAACTCAAAAGAATTCGTAGAATCAAGCATTCTGCCCCCCTGTAGTCGATAGCTGCGTCACAATCAGTCGGGTTCCATTGCACAGTTTCGGCGCATGAAGATTGCGAAACATAATAATGACAGGTTCAACTTTGAGACGCAAATGATGCTGCGGCATACCAAGCCTCTCCAAAGAATTTAGAAATTCCACTGGATAATTCACGACTTCGTGTCATTGTCAAGACGATCGGAATTTGCCCATTTCCAATCCGTAGCGAATACGATGTAAAATCTCATCGGCAATGTAATTTTTTTCGTATCCCGTAAGTGACGCGAATTTGAAGGCTGATATGTCGAAATGACCATCGCGAAAAGTGTGCGAACTTCAGTAGCATGCGAAGTAGCTATCGAATCGTCCATCGTTTGATTACATTTATTATCATGTTCCAGCAATTGTAATTGCTTGCATGCTTCTCAAAATGTTACACACACTCTACCATTCACAGTGCGCATTGACTCAAATGAAATTGAACCACGTACATTTATCAATAGCAACCGAAGGTATTAGCAATCGTCGTTTTTCGGGTGGATTATGTAAATTCGTCCTAAGGAATTAGTTGAGAACACACCTGGATGACAATATATTGGTTGGCCTTGCTTTCTGCGTAGCTATTTCTTTGGCGATGCATTCCATGCATAATATCAAGGCATTGACAAATTGAGCAATGTTCTCACAAACGAATCACTGACGCAATTTGAGAAAAGACTCGTCAATGTCAATGTTAATGTTGTTGGAAGTGTTTCCGCTGGCTTTACTGTATTCTCTGGGTTGAAAAACACTCTTTAGCCATTCTCCAAATGAACTGCGAAACGCACAACAGTCGGAAAAGTCGATTTCACCAAACTACAATATCAAACATTGGCATGGGTTTTGAATGTGAATTAGACAATAGTGGCGAATATGGTACGATCCATATGTTGTCGACTTCGATATTCACTACTCTAAGTTGAATGGTAAATGTCCTGCCATTGCCGTCTGATGAGCTACGACGATAGAGTGGATCTCCATCATTTCCAGTTTGCGTTTCCGAAAGAAAAGCACGTGGATAGTGTTTCGTGCATTTATTGCAAGTGGGATTGTGGTGCCCGCAAGGTTCATGCACCATATTGGTTTTCATCGCTTCGTAGAATAATGGATCTTTCTCTGCATGAGGAATTTCCGCAGAAATGATTTCATCAATTTGATCTGGTGTAACTACCATCCACCATTCAAAGAAAAATGTGTGCGTGGGGCAAACCTCTTTTTTGCAACTCAACAGAGTACATCCAGCATCTGACTGCACCATACTTGTATATACAGTATATTATCGTGATGATCGCTTGCTGATTGACAGCGATCCATAATTCCACACATATGTCATCGCATCCTGGGAGTCTCATGTAGTTCGTTTGTCTTGGGCTGCCATACGTTGATGGCAAAAAGAGCGATATTAGCGCGATGTCTTCGTTGCTTCGTAACAACTTTCAATCTGTAATTGATCACTTCGTTTGAAACACACATAAAGTTTTCACTGAATAATTTTCAATAATTTTTCCGGTATAAAAAAGTAAGCGACCGAAATTGAACGATTCAAATAATTTACAAATCAAAATATTGAAAAACAAAACAAAAAAGTATATGAAAAGTCACTTTTTGGAAATTTCCAATTTTTCGACTTTTCCTTATGAAAAGTATATGGTTTTTTTATATCTAACCCTTTCCAGATCCACAGCGAACAACTTCTGATTTCATGAAGATTGGTTCCGCCGTTCTCGAGCGTTAGCGTTACTAACAAACAAACAATCATTTTTACTTACATCTGTACATATGTATGTATGTATGTATATACAAAATAAAACGTTTGTATGGGAAAAAGAAAAGGGCTGTTTTTAGGGGCTTTCCGGCAACTTTCGTAATTTTTTCTTACATAAGAACCTTCTCCTTATAATAACAAATACAACAAAAAAAAATCAGCCAAATCGGTTCAGCCGTTTATGAGTGATGACCTTACAAAGAAAGTGGCATTGATTTTTATATATATAGATATATACTATAACTATAATATTTATAGTTTTTAATTGTAAAAGTTTTCAAATGCAATTTAATACAGCTGCGTTAGCATTGTACATTCTAACAGTGTCATTGGAAAACGTGACAAGAGAACGATTTCTCCATTAAATTTACTCAATTGGTTACTAAAATAATATTTTAATTACCAAGCGTTTACGGTTGTACAATGGAGATGGATTGAAATTTCGCTGATTAACAATAGGTGAAACAATTCTCTAACGAAGATTATGTCATTTTATTTTGGTTATATCTAGATAATTTACGTGTAAAGAACATACGTCCATCAACAACAGTATATTAAATATAAATCTGGTAGCCAGACAACAACTGTTACATCTGGAAAATAATTTCGTCAACATCTGCATTTTAGGCCGCTAATGTGGAATGATTACTGAACCAGTTATAATCCAAATAATTAATTTTTACTTCAGGAATATACTTTCAATTAACCAATTTGTAAGACAATATAATGCACTGCGTAGTTGGTTGCAGTTCTATTTTACCATTCTCAATATATTATTTCTGAGAGTGGATCATTTTGAAATTTTTCGTGCATATTTCACCATAAAACGATTTTAAACATTTGTAAATTTCGGTGACTTAAATCAACCGAGAAATTACCGCGTTGTTGGCAATCATTAGACGGTGTTACCACCACCACCGAAATCGAATCGTTGACCTTTAAATACAATGCTTGGAGAATATTGAGCCTTTATGTATTGACTGCTTAACATAAGATGTAAAAAGTATCCTATGTCCTTCTTCTGGTTCTATACCCCCACGAATTCTCCACATCGGTTCAGCCGTTTTTGAGTTACAATTAGTGTACCTTTTTTTATATACACCCAACCCTCTTTTTTTTATACGGTAGATACGTCCCTCAGATATCCGTATGAAAAAAGAGGCGTTTCTTATAGTAAAATGGGGGATACGTTCCATGTCATCTGAAAAAAAGAACTATATTTACTTCGAAAAACCGTGTAAAAATGATGAAAACTATAAATTTTCAGATATGCATACAAATCGTATGTTCATGTGGCATTTTATTGAGCATTAAAACTTAAAATACATAATCTATACAGGTGAAAAATTGGTAGGTTAAGAAAAATACTAAAAAAACTGTTAAGGCAGTATTAAGAACAGAAAAATTAGAATAACAATAAAGAAAAATATTTACATAGCTACATAATTATTCGTCGCTACTTGATAACAAGCGCAATTGTTTGCGACGAACTGGATAAAGTCGGTATCGTCACTGAAGATATCCATTCAGCAATGTACTACTCGTATAAATATCATGCGAACAAAATGTGTAGATAAGGTTTATCGAATCAGGGGATTTCCCAGTTATTACTATGTATGTTCATTTCAGCAATGGTGTTTAGTGTGGTAAAAACAAACATCATTACAAGACAGTGATTTTGAACTCTTTAAATTTAAGATCTCGACGCAAATTGTGCCAAGTCGTTCCATACACTGGGTCTCAAGATGGGTGATTGTGTTGCGAATCGTACAAACAGTAAATTGACCATAAGTTGAGCGAAGCGGGCAAAACACATTCTTTACAAAACGTTAATAAAGTTGAACGATTTGTAATGTTGTTCAGGCGTAAGTCTTTCCATGATGAAATGGCAAACAATAATGAACAAAAGTAATATGACACGACTCACGTGATCTTGGATCACTCGTTACATAAAAGTAATCGAGATGAATATAGAGTTCTATGTGTCAAATTGATTATGATATCTCTCTTTCCAACCCTCATCTGTACAAGTGATAACATTACTACAAATTGAGATATTTTAGTAAACATATTTCTTCCCATTATGTGAAATTTGGTAATGCCCAAGGGTGGAATGGTATCATTGCCACATTCACAAATTAAGGTACAAAACTGGACGAGGCATCGAAATAGGGAATTACATCTGTGGTTTAAAACTTCTTAAAAGTGGAGGCATGCCAACCTAACAGGCTTGATCATATCTGACAAACCACTAAAGCAGTTAATAGTACCATCTTGCTGACGATATTTCTAGTACCTCCTTATCTTAATTGGCGTAGACACCGCTTACGCGATTATAGCCGAGTTAACAACCGCGTTATGGTTTTGGAAAAAATAAAAAAAGAGCTTTGGCCTTTTTTTTCACACAACCGTATTTATTAAAGTGAAAATTAAGACTTACCTAAATGACATTGCTTGTTAGTTTTCTTAGTAGGGCTAGCTGTACTAGCATTATTTGTTAGTGCGCTTAATTCTAATATTAAGATTAACTGTACGGACATTCTTTGTACATATGTATGTTTATAGTTGAGTTGACGTTCACATAACAGGAATACGCTCACTCTCAACTCAACTTAGCTGATTTTGGAACCTATATATTATTACGATATTATTATGCTAGTACGATATTAAGCACTTACTATATTTAGTATAATTACTACGTGTTTAGAGTATGGGAATGTAACTCCTCCACCCTTTGATTTGAGATTCTCCTGGATCTCATTACAAAAATATATAATTTTAGTAAATTTTAATTAATTCAGTATTTTTTTATACAAATTTATAATTTGTAAACATTTTTAAATTGGAGTTGTTGTAAATATGATTTTAATAGCTTAGTGTATCTATGTACAGTGCTTAAACAAAAGAAACGTTGTTTTATATTAATATTAATACAAATTATGATAGGTAATTATTGTTTTTTATTTTTAGAATTTTATTTTCAACAATGGTAAGTACATATTTATTAAAATTGAGACGATCGATGGGAATATAGGTTATATATGTATATTCGGAATTCAAAAAAGGTATATTTTTTTTATCTTCATTTAAGAGTTATATATACACTACACTGAAATAGATAGATTTTTGTTTTAAAATGGGTTAATTGTCGTTAGAGTTTCTGTTGTCATTTGCAAACTTAAAAGGACGTTCAATGTTTGATGTATGAACGTTTTCTAGATTTCTTTTAAAAAATTTTTGTTCTTCTTTGTGTCTAACGCTTTTGTTATTTCGAATGAAACCTTCTCTCCTTGTTTCTAGGTAATTTTCCTTTCTTGTATTATGTTTAGAAATGATCTTCAAATTTGCTTCTTCTAACCGATTTTTAATTATGCTATGATTAATTTTGTTGTTTTGAACATCTAAAGGTGTAGCTTTTATTGTGGTATGAAATGAATTGTTATAAAGCTTTACGGCGTTACACATTTGAATAGTAATAGGAACTTTTTCTTCTAAATTTAGGGTTCTGATACGTTCGGTAGGAGTATTATTTATTCTTTCTACATCTGAATTTCCCATATGGCTATGTGGTTTAGTGGCATGAAGTTCTATATTTTCTGTATTTAGAAATTCCTGGATTGGTTTTGAATTAAATTCATTATCGAAAACAAACTTTTTTATATGGTTTACTGTTAACATAAGTATCTATATGAACAATTTCATTAACTGTATGTGGTGTTTCGGTAATTTGAAATTTAGCTTTGATCAGGTTTCTATCATATTTTCCACCATTACATATGTCGCAATTATTTATTATTTCATGGATTTTAATTTTTAGTTCTGGATAATATTATTTATGCTTCATTCCCTCGTAAGTTGGAATAATGCCTGAATGTCCTACTTCGATTTTATGGAAAAACGATATTTGTCTCTTTAGTTCGTATTCATCTTCGATGTCTTTGGCAAAGTTTGTACAATTTACAAAAGAGATATTTTGATTGTTTGCGAAAGACTTTAAAAGTATTTGTTCCACTTCATTATGTTTTTTTTTCATTAAGTTCAAAATATTTAGCGATCTTACCTTTTTCAAAATGTTTATTTACAATATTAACGACGTTGTGAGAGTTAATATCTCTTATATCGTTTAAATCATTTATTTGCAACATTTTGTTAAGGGTCATTCCCAAATTTTCGGAATTCACCATGTTTATTTCATCACTGTTAATTCGACTTAGAAAATCCGCTATTTTATTTTCTTTACCGGTTATATAATCGATTTTTGAATCGTACTCTCCTAATTGTACTGGCCAACGTTGTAGTCTTGGACTTATATCCTTACCAGAATTTTTCTTCTGTAGCCATTTAAGTGGTGGTCTGTCTTTAGATCGAATTCTCTTCCATATAAGTAGGGTCTGTAGTATTTTACTGACCACACTATTGCTAATAGTTCCTTTTCGATGGTTGAGTAGTTTTTCTCGTGAGTATTTAATGTGCGTGAAGCATATGAAATTGGGTGATCGTCTTGTGTGAGAACTGCACCAATAGGAAAGTTGCTAGCGTCTGTAGTTAATTTAAATCTTTTTGTAAAAATTGGATATCTTAAAATGGGGGGATTTGTAATAATATTTTTTAAATTTTCGAAAGCGGTTACATAACTTGGGTTATTAACGTTAATTTTTGCATCTTTTTTCAGATATGCGACCATAGGATAAGCGGCAATATTACGATTCTTGCGCCGCCGCGATTTGATGGTACGGATGGATAGAGGAGGTCCTCAGGATTAAAAAATGTATGCTCATATACCGTCCTCAGACTTATGGTTTTCGATATATTTCACTTTAAAGTTCAAAAATTTGTTAAAACAATGCTCGTTATTTCACTATGTTTAACCCACATTTTTTAATTAATATATATTTAATTACACTGTAGACATTCGTATATATCAAAAATTTATATTAATTGTATATTTTTTAAGAAAATAAATATACTTTAAAACAATTTTGCACATTCGCAGTTTCAAGCGATTTGTGTGTTTACATTTATGACAAATGGCAGTGTTGCCATACTTTGTGTCCTGAATATATAATCAAAAATTTTTTTTATATATTTATATGATATATTTATTTATTTATATATTTTATTTGTAGTTCGACACAAAGGAACTATGAATATCCCGGTGTTCGATCGATGAGGGTTATTTTTTTTGAAACGCGGCCGAAGGCCGCCAGTGCAGAAAGTAGTTCGACACAAAGAAACTATGAATACCCGGTGTTCGATCGATGAGGGTTATTTTTTTTGAAGCGCGGCCGAAGGCCGCCAGTGCAGAAAGTAGTTCGACACAAAGCAACTATGAATACCCCGGTGTTCGATCGATGAAGGTTATTTTTTTTTAAGCGCGGCCGAAGGCCGCCAGTGCAGAAAGTAGTTCGACACAAAGGAACTATGAATATCCCGGTGTTCGATCGATGAGGGTTATTTTTTTTGAAGCGCGGCCGAAGGCCGCCAGTGCAGAAAGTAGTTCGACACAAAGGAACTATGAATACCCCGGTGTTCGATCGATGAGGGATATTTTTTTTTTAAACGCGGCCCAAGGCCGTCAATGAAGAAAGTAGTTCGACACAAAGGAACTATGAATACCCCGGTGTTCGATCGATGAGGGTTATTTTTTTTTTAAACGCGGCCCAAGGCGCCAGTGCAGAAAGTAGTTCGACACAAAATAATATTATTTTTTATCTTTATTTATCAATTAACATAATATACAAAAACCATTTGTACCATTTTCTTTATTGTATGTTAAACAGAAAATTTTTTAATAGGTTTTTTAAAAGACAACATGTGGCAACACTGGTATTTGTCATGACATGTAAAGAAAAACAAAACAAAATAAGAGTGAATTGCATGTAAAATTGTGGAACTTTGAAGTGAAATATCTCGAAAAGTATGCGTCTGAGGATGATATATGAGTATGTATTTTTTAATCCTGAGAACCTCCTCTATCCATCGGTACCATCAAATCGCGGCGCCGCAAGAATCGTAATCGTGCCGGATAAGCTATTTTAGAAAAGTCTTTTATACATTTTCTATAGAAGCCGGTAATGCCTAAGAAAGATTTTATTTGCTTTTGAAAAATTGGTAACTTTAGTTTTTGGATAGCTTCAACTTTATTTGGATTTGGTTTTATTCCTTCAGGAGTTAGTATATGGCCTAGAAAGTCTGTTTCTTTCTTTAAAAAATTGCATTTTTCTAAACGTATTTTCAATTTTGCTTGTTTTAGTTTTGTAAAAATTTTCCGCATAGTATTTATATGTTCTGACAAAGAAGTACTAAAAATCAAAATGACGTCTAAGAATACAATGCATATCTTGTTTATAAAATCTCGAAGTACTGAATTTATAAGACGTTGGAATGTCGATGGAGCATTTTTAAGACCGAATGGCATTCTTAAGAATTCATAATGTCCTAACGGAGTAGAAAACGCTGTTTTCTTCCTATCGTTTTTATCTACCAATATTTGATGAAATCCTTTCGCGAGATCGATAGAGGAAAAAGATTGTGCTCTTCCTAGTTTATCCATGATACCATCGATATTAGGTATCGGGAATTTATCGCTAATAGTAATTTCATTTAATCTCCTGTAATCGATGACGATACGCCATTTTTTATTTTCGTCTGCATCCGCTTTTTTGGGGACTATCCACAAAAGGCTGTTGTAAGCAAATTTGCTTTCTCTAATTATATTATGTTCTATCATTTATTTTATTTGTTTGTATTTCTAATTCATGAACTTGTGGATACCTATAAATTTACGAATAAATGAGTCTATCGTTTGTTGTAATAATTTGAAAAATAATTCGTTAAATTCTTGTAATAGATCTTTTATCGATTGGCTTTCTTCGATATTTAAATGATTCAAGTTTAAGTTTTTCATATCACTGAATTCGAGTGCGCAAATTTCCGTTTTTTCATAAGGAATTCGTTGATCAAAATCAAGTATGTTTCCTAATATATTAATAAATGTGTTTACTACATCTATTTTAGCTTTAAAAGGAATAAGAAAATTTTGTCCTAAAATAGCTTTGTATTTGTTGCTGTTAAAATCTATTACTTTCCATGATAAAGTACCTAAGACGTTAAATTCTTTCGGAAAAGGTGTTACAATTTTATATTTTATTTCGTTAATTCCGTTAATAGTTCCATAGAATAAGGGTTTGGAAAGTTTTTCCTTATGTGTTGTTATGTGTGCCCTTATAGGCCCATCGATTTTCTCTAACATTATATCAACAAGATCCCTATCTACATTTTCAGGTTTGTAAATGCCCGGTTTTAAAGGGTCAAATATGTATATTTCATTTATGTCTGCCTTACATTTTTCGAAAATTATAAATAATTCATTAAGATTACTTACTTTGACCGTCCTACAAAAATTGAAAACCTCTGCGTATGTCTTCCTTGGACGAGATCCTTGAAGAATTTTGGCCTTAATCGCTTCCCACAATGAGTTGTCCTCCAGCTCTCTCGTTCTTTTTCCAGAGGTGCCCAGTATTTTTTCGCTTGCTATAATGTTGATACAATGTTGCCGCGGAGAGAAATAAACGCATTTGGATTGTAATGGTCGTCTAGTGGCTTCATTCCTCGGAATTGGTGCATGATGTCCCTTGGTGACATGTGAAATCTGTAGAATTGTGGCTGTTGGTTCATTTGTAGTTGTAGTAGATGTTGAGCATGTTGTTGTTGCATTTCTTGTTGTCGGGTTTGTAGCAATTCTTCTTGCCTTGCGATAACCCTCTCCAGCTCGGCGATGGTTTGGTTTAGATTCTCCATTGTTGTAGTAGTAATAAATCGTTTTAGTTGTGGTTTGAAGATGTGGTCCGCGGAGTATTTCTTTTTGGACCAGTTGCGTAGAAATAAAGATGTATTCTCCTTTTATTTAAAAAATTTTAAACGTTCTAAAAACTTTTTTATTTGTATTTTGTTTCTATTTCTGCATACACTTGAACTTAGTTAGTTCTAGGCCGCTGTCCTTATTATTTTTTCGCGTAACTGTATATAAGTATGTATGTATTTGCTTTTAGAAATTTTTCTTTAGCGTTTTATTTTTATTAACTTCTGGTAGCGCATAAATATTTTTTTCTGTTTTCAATATTTTCACTATAACCAGTATTCTTTGCTTTATGTTGAAAGTTGGTTTTAATTTTGTTACTATGTTATTTTTTTTTAATGTGAATTGCTTTCGTTGGTTCTGTAAAAATATTTGTTTTTAACTTGCTTTTTCCACAAAACGGTTGTAAAAAAAAAATTCGAAACTGTGCTTTATATATACATATATGTATAATAGTCGGTACTGTACTTTTTAAACAATTTTGTTTATATTAAACAGTATTATTTTACTGTTTGTTTTTCCGAAACTGTGCTTTATATATACATATGTATATGTACATGTATATGTATATACCGCAAGTTCCGTTCTTACTGTTTTAACGCGTGTTGCAAGCTGTAAATTTTAGCTTTGTCGATACTTTTACAGCAAACAATTTTGTTTTATATTAAACAGTATTATTGTACTGTTGCTTTTTTTTTTTGGAACTGTGTTTTATATATATATGTATACTGTATTTTTTTGGATCCGTGACACTAGCACCGCAACTTTTTGTAAATTTTTTTTATAGCTTTTAGCACTTATTTCACTTCTCTTTTCCTTTAAGATTTTAATGCTTTTTGTATAACGCTTTATCTTCACTAAACATTTTTCATGTGATTTTTTTTATAAATTTGGGTTTGATTTTCACCAAAAAATTTTCTGAATTTTTCAAACTGTAGCTTTCGTTTTTTTTGTTTTTTAGAAAATTGAATTCGGTTTTCACCAAAAAAACTTTTCTTTTTTTTTGATTTTTCACTGTAGCTTTCGTGTATTTTAGTATTTATTTTAAACTTTTTCCACTTTTGTTTGTTCTATATATCTCACAAATTTCACTTATTTATGCATCGTTCAATTTTTTGTAATATTAATGTTGATTCTCTTTTTCCTTTCCGGCATAAAACTTTCGATTCCTTTTTTAATTAAACTTTTTAAATATTTTCGGCAATGCGTTTGTTCGATTTCTTTGATCTTTTGATCAATGTTTACCCGACTTCGCCAGTTATGGTTTTGGAAAAAATAAAAAAAGAGCTTCGGCCTTTTTTTTCACACAACCGTATTTATTAAAGTGAATCTTAAGACTGACCTAAATGACATTGCTTGTTAGTTTTCTTAGTCCTAATCATAGGGCTAGCTGTACTAGCATTAAGCGCACTAACAGCTTGATTCTAATATTAAGACTAGTTGTACGGGCATTCTTTGTACATATGTATGTTCATAGTTGAGTTGACGTTCACATAACAGGAATACGCTCGCTCTCAACTCAACTTAGCTGAATTTGGAACATATGTATTATTACGATATTATTTTGCTAGTACGATATTAAGCACTTACTATATTTATAATTACTACGTGTTTAGAGTATGGGAATGTAACTCGCGCCAGTCGTTTCTATTTTCGCTACGTGGGGCCAATTGGATATTCCAACGTTATGACTGTCAACAGTGACGTGAGTGCCAGCTTTGAAATCGGCGAAGAGGTGGTGTGCGTCGATTCTCCTTTCATGGGTTTTTCCAAGATTTGGCGCATGGTGAATATCTGGTCGGTTGTTGATTTGCCAGGTCTAAAGCTACACTGATAAGGTTCAATCAGTTTCTTGACGGTGGGCTTTAATCTATCACACAATATACTCGATAGGATCTTATATGCGATGTTAAGGAGACTAATCCCACGGTAGTTGACGCAGATTGTCTCCTTTTTTATGGATTGACACACTTAAATTCCAATCGTTGGGCATGCTTTCGTCCGACCATATTTTACAAAGAAGCTGATGCATGCTCCTTATCAGTTTTTTACCGCCGTGTTTGAATAGCTTGGCCGGCAATCCGTCGGCCCCTGCCGCTTTGATGTTCTTCAGGCGGGCAATTGCTATTCAAACTTCTTCATGGTCGGGTAATAGAACGTCTGCTCCATCGTCATCGATTGTTGAATCGGGTTCGCCTTCTACTGGCGTTGTGCGTTCGCTGCAATTCAGCAGGCTGCAGAAATGTTCCCTCCATATTTTAAGTACACTCTGGGCATCGGTGACTAGATCACCTTTGGCTTACCTTCTGTAATCCACCGCATTTTTTCGTAGAATTTTCGAGCATGACCCCTGTCGGCCAGCTTATCAAGCTCTTCGTACTCACGCATTTCGGCCTCTTTCTTTTTCTGTCTGCAAATGCGTCTCGCTTCCCTTTTCAACTCCCGGTACTATCCATCCCGCACGTGTTGTGGTCGATCGTAACGTTGCGGAGTAGGCAGTCTGTTTTCTCTCCGCCGCGACACGGCACTCCTCGTTGTACCAGCTGTTCTTTTGCACTTTCCGAAAACCAATGGTATCGGTTGTAGCTGTACGTAAGGAGTTTGAAATGCCGTCCCACAGTTCCCTTATACCGAGTTGTTGACGAGTGCTCTCAGAGAGCAGGAGTGCAAGCCGACTAGAAAATCGTTCGGTTGTCTGTTGTGATTGCAGCTTCTCGACGTCGACCCTTCCATGTGTTTGTTGGCGTGCGTTTTTTGCTGCACAGAGGCGGGTGCGAATCTTGGCTGCAACAAGATAGAGGTCTGAGTCGATGTTAGGACCTCGGAGCGCACGAGTTACATCCCATGCTAACCCAAGAACAACAGCAAACACAGATGGTGTGAAGATAGTCTAGTAGATAAGAAAATACATTTAAAACCAGAAGATATGTAAAATTAAGATATGAGAAGAAACACTGATCCTAAATAAATATTGAATGCAAATAAAGGATAAGCAGCACTGTGGAATTCTCCCACAGATAAGAATTTTTGTAAATTAGAAGATAAGCATTTTTGTAAAAATATAACATGATAGTAATAAAGGATAAGCAGCACTGTGGAATTTTCCCACAGATAAGAATTTTTGTAAATTAGAAGATAAGCATTTTTGTAAAACTATAAAAGCAAGAAAATCTTTGAAATAAAGATACACATTTATTCTGACACTCTAAAGAGCCGGTCGTATAAAATTGTTTTCATAATTGGCGCAGTCGGTAAACGTCTGACATAATCCTAAGATTGGTCAAACGGGTCGCTCGGATTTTCCGAAGAAAATCCAGACATAAAAAAAAAGAAAAAAAAAAACAAAATCAATTTTAAAAATAAAAATAAGGCGTTTTCGAGGCCTTAAAACAGTTAAAAAAAAAAAAACAGAGAAGAAAAACATCACCATGGCAACTGTTAACAGCTCCGAGCTCCTGAAGGAAGCTTCGAGAATAAGGCCATTCAACGGAAGTGATGGTTACGACCTATCCTCATTTATAAGAGAAGTAGATGCCATACTCCGCCTCTTTAACGATAACCCATCGTTAAAGGAATTCGTTATTCAACGCTACGTACTAACGAAAGTAAATGGAGACGCCCTGAAGGTAGTTCGACCTTTAGGAAGCACGCCGATGTGGGACGACGTAAAGGAGGAACTCATCCGGAACTTCGGGGTAAAGGAGAGCTACAGGAGTCTGTACCACCAGGCCATCAACGTTAAGCACTACAATGTAAGTGAATATTTTGTAAAATTAAGGGATATTTTAGATAAAACTAATACTAAGAGTGAACTTGATAGTGAAAAACCCATAGCCTTTTCACCGGAAGCCAACGAGGCATTTTTTCTAAAAACCTTCTTAAACGGAATTAGTCCTCATTTGTCCTCCATAATTTTGAGTAGGGATATTAGAAAACTAAGGGAAGCTTTTTATTGCTTAGAGGATACTGGATTAATCCAGCAAAATAAAAATAAATATAGTAACTATGGGCAGCGTTATTACCCCTCACAAAATAATTACGATTCAAACAATAGGGTACATGCTAATAATCCTCAGCCTTCTTTTCCAACGCAACAACGTTTTTGGGGAAATAATAGTAGAATGAGTAATAATAATATTAACCCGCAACAAGCATCACGAAATAGCTATTCACCACAGAGTAGGAATAGCAATAGAAGTCAAAGGCCTGTGCCCATGGAAGTAGACCATATGGATTACAATCAGGGCGAAAATTTTCGGTCACCAGCCCGGGGGAGGAGCTACCAATAGTAGAACTAACTATATGTAGAAATAGATTGAAGTGTTTAATCGATACCGGTTCAACAACTTCAGTTTTAAATAGTAAAGTAGATTTAGGATTTAGGAAAAATAAATTAGAAAATCCCACTAGATTAAAAACAATGACTGGTGAATTTTTCATTACTGAAGAAGTGAAAACTCCCTTGCCTACGGAATTCAATAGTGAAAACATCGTGCATTGGCATTTAACACCATTTTTTAATAGAAAATTCGACTGCTTAATAGGGCAGAATATTTTGAGACCATTAAACGCAATAATTAATTTTGAAAAAAATCACATTTATGTTAATGGCAATAAAATTAAATTTTTAAATCCATGCCCGTTTGTTAAGGAAGAAATTCATTCAATTGAACCCATTGAGAAAGACTTTTCAATCCTAGAAAGGCCCGATATGAATACTGTAGAAAGGAAAATGTTAAAGGAAATACTACGGAAAAATAATGACCTTATATTTAGAGAAAATGAACAGCTAACCCATGCTCATAAAGTACAACATGAAATCGTTACAACAACTGAAAAGCCTGTATGTTCAAAAATTTATAAATACCCTCAAATACCCGAGGAGGAGATAACCAAACAAATTAAAGAAATGCTGGACCAGGGAATAATTAAAGAAAGCTGCTCCCCATACAATTCACCACTTTGGATTGTCCCAAAAAAAAATGGATAATTCTGGTAAAAAGAAATGGAGAATAGTAATAGATTACAGGGCTCTAAATGAAATAACTATATCTGATAAATTCCCAATTCCAAATACAGATAGCATATCTGGAAAATTCGGTCAAGCAACATATTTTACGACAATTGATCTAGCCAAAGGTTTCCATCAAATTCTTATAAAAGAATGTGATAGGAAAAAAACTGCTTTTTCTACACCGTTAGGTCATTGTGAATTCATAAGAATGCCATTTGGTCTAAAGAACGGCCCAGCCACTTTCCAAAGATTAATGAACTCTGTCTTAAGAGAATACATTAATAAAATATGCGTTGTTTATTTAAATGACATTCTCATATTTAGTTCCTCTCTTCAAGAACACAAGGAAAGTATAGAAAAAGTTTTTAAAAAATTAAGAGAACACTGTTTAAAAATTCAAATCGATAAATGCAATTTTTTTGCTAAGACTACTGAATATCTTGGTCACATTCTAACTACAGAAGGATTTAAACCGAATCCTAATAAAATAGAAGCAATTCAAAAATTAAAGCTTCCTGAAACAGTGAAGCAAATTAAATCTTTCTTAGGAGCAACAGGATATTATAGGAAATTCATTAAAGATTACGCTAAAATTGCTATTGGCATGACAAAATTTCTTAAAAAGGGAGTTCGTATTAATATTAAAGATCAACAATTTATAGCCGCTTTTTATACACTAAAAAGACTTTTGGTTAACGATCCAATATTAAAATATCCCAATTTTGAAAAGAAATTTAAAGTTGCAACTGATGCTAGCAATTTTGCAATTGATGCCGTATTAATGCAAGATTTGCTATGCTAGCAGGACACTTAATGAACACGAGAAGAGATATAGCACAACAGAAAATGAACTCTTAGCCATCGTTTGGGCAGTTAATTATTTTAGACCCTACATTTATGGTACGCAATTCGATCTTTTAACAGATCATTTACCACTTAAGTGGTTACAAACAAAATATAAAGGAAAAGACATAAATCCTCGATTACAAAGGTGGCTTCTGAAACTTGGAGAATACGATATATGTATTCAATATATAAAAGGCAAAGAAAATACATTGGCCGACTTTCTTAGCAGATTAGATGTAGATTCTGGAGAAATCTGCCTCATAAATCAAACTTCTGAAGAAGATGATAACATGAGTACAGCAGCTACAATTCACTCTCAAGTAGAAGAATTAAATGACCATATCCCTACACTTGAATCTGTCATCAATCGTTTTCAGGCTCAAATTATTTTATGTGAACATAAAGTAAGAGACACTGAAAAAATAGGTAAAAATCTTAAGATTTACATAAGCCAAGATGACATTAATAGCGAATACATGGTAGACATCTTAAGGACACATGTTAAAACAAAAAAAGCGGGAATTTTTTCAGAAATAGCTGACTCCGAATACAACAAAGTTCAACTAAAATTAATCGAAATATTTGGCAGTAGCATCAAATTCTTTAAATGTTTATTTCATGCCAAAGACTTGTCAGATGAAACAGAGGCATATCGGTACATTTCAAAGTACCACAAATATGAAACTGGGCATGCTGGTATAAATGAAAATTATAATGGTTTAAAACACCTTATATATATTAAAAAACTAAAAGAGTTAATACAAAAATATATAAACAATAGCGATATATGTAATAAAGTAAAGTATGACAGAAATCCGTTGAAACCTAAGTTTCACATAACACAAACTCATACTGAAATTAATGATATTGTTCATGTCCAAGTGGAGGTATTGAAACTATGATTATAAATCTTACACAGTGTATGACACAATTTATGTCTATCATGCAAAACATGATCCAAGATTTAATAAAATCACAAAATCAAATGCTGCAAAATTTATTAAGTAAAAAATGAGCTTACTAAATATCTGTATATGGAATGCTAACGGTGTTAACCAACATAAATTAGAGATTATCAGATTTCTGTCTGAAAAGAATATAGATGTAATGCTTATTTCAGAAACTCATTTAACAAATAAAAATAATTTCAACATTCCGGGATTTAGACAATATGTTACAAATCATCCGGATGGAAAAGCGCATGGTGGCACGGCAGTGTTGATTAGAAATCGTTTAAACCACTATGCTCTAGAATCTTATGCTACACCACAGTTACAAGCAACAACAATATCACTAAAAAATCGGGGTTGTGACTTAAACCTTACGGCTATATACTGTCCACCTCGTTTTAAAATTACAGAAATCGAATTCAAAGACTTTTTTGGAACACTAGGTCAAAGATTTCTAGCAGGGGGAGATTACAACGCAAAACACACGTACTGGGGCTCACGTCTTATTAATCCGAAAGGACGACAGCTGTACCAAACTGTTATAAATAGGCACAATAACCTTGAAATAATATCTCCTGGTAAGCCGACATATTGGCCTAGTGATCGGAAGAAAATACCAGATTTAATTGATTTTGCTGTAATCAAAAATATAGATAAATCGCACATAACAGCAGACACATGTACTGATCTATCTTCTGATCACTCTCCGGTACTAATAAAATTATGTGAACAACCCATATTCGTTAATCCAAAAGTGGGTCTAACTTCTTATAAAACAAATTGGCTAAAATATAGAAAATACGTCAGTAGCCACATTAATATTGAGTACAAAACAAATACAGGACGAGATATTGACGAAAGTATAAGGGAAGTCAATAATATAATAACCAGCGCAGCTGTTTTAGCAACACCAAACAAAAGCTATAAGCCGCTTGGTTTCAGAAAAATGTCTAATAGAGAAATAGAAATGCTTGTAAATGTAAAAAGGCGTGCAAGACGTGAATGGCAGATAAATCGTTCCCCTTCCACTCAGCTTCAATTAAAATCTGCTGTACGTAAATTAAAAAACGCGCTTAAACGTGAGGAAGAATTGAACACCGAAATGTATATAAAGAAGCTGTGTCCGAATTCAAACAAGCAAAATTCCCTTTGGAAAGCCCAAAAGTCCATGAAGCCACCAACTGACTCCAACATGCCTATACGAGACTTGGGAAGAAATTGGGCTCGAAGTGACGAGGAAAAGGCTAATTGCTTTGCAAATCACCTAGAAAAGGTATTTCAACCCAATTTGCCAAAGAACAACTTTAAGCTGTCAATCTTACCCAACACAGCTAAAGAGTCGCTCGATCCTCTTATGACTTCACCTTCTGAAATCATTGGTATCATCAAAGAACTTAATCCAAAAAAGTCGCCGGGACATGATAAAATTTCCCCAAAAATGCTAATTGAGTTACCAATTATTGCTGTAGAGGTGCTCTCTTTGCTCTTCAATGCAATTCTTAGTTTCGGATACTATCCAATTTCATGGAAAAAGTCGCAGATTATCTTGATAGATAAACCTGGGAAAGACTTAACACAGCCGTCTTCATACAGACCAATCAGTCTTCTACCCTGTCTTTCAAAAGTATTTGAAAAAGTATTACTATCAAAGATGTCTCCTTTCCTCCACGAAAATAACACAATACCATTGCATCAATTCGGTTTTCGTGCGAAACATGGCACAATAGAGCAAGTAAATAGAATTACTAACGAGATAAGGAAAGCATTTGAGCACAGGGAGTACTGTTCAGCAATATTTCTAGATGTAGCTCAGGCGTTTGATAAGGTGTGGCACGAAGGTCTTTTATATAAGATTAAAAAAATTCTACCTTTAGAATTGTATAGAACCTTGGAGTCTTATTTAAAAAATAGAAAATTTATGGTAAAAGTGGGAGATTTCATATCTGATGAACGTCAGATAAGGGCTGGTGTACCCCAGGGCAGTGTTTTAGGCCCAACACTATATATCATATATAAGTTAACACCAAAGATGTTAGTAACCCCACAGCCAACTTCCGGCACGTGTCTTAAGAATAGTTAACATTCAAATTCCCGGAATTAATTGCAATATTGGTTGTGCCAATTTTTATGCAACGGAAATCAATAATATTGCATTATTGCAGAAATATTAACTTTCCAAAGAATAGCTTGCGCAAAGCGCAAACGGAAACAATATTGCTGTTGCAGCAGTCTGTTCAGTACAATAAACTGGTGATGCAAATAATTAAGTGCATAGCCCTAGCTTTAATATAAATATAAGTACTTGTAAACTACATTGTTGGGCAGTTGTTGATTAAAACTCAATAAACGCGGAATCGCTGTCCGCCTAAAACTAAAATTGTATTTTTTTTCGCTCTCACGAAAGTGATAGCGTAACTGGCGCCCGAGCTAAATACAAAACGTAAAGTTTTGTATAATATACCGCGTAAAGCGCGAAATCAAAAAAAATTTTTTTGTAACGCGTAAAGCATAGAACGTCGTATACCTAAAAAGTACCGGTAGTGCGCGAGTGGCAAAATCTGTGGTAAAAGCAAGTGAAATACAGTAAAAACGTTAATTTTGTGCTGTGACCTTTAAGTGATAAACTAGTGACAGTGTGCTAGTGCCACCCTGCAGCAAATTACCCAAAACTGAAGAAACAAAAAAACCGCAGTTGTGAAGGCCCCTTAGTAGCTTCGGCAAAAAGGTGGTATTATGTACCAGCCTACACTGTAGAAGAAAAAAAAAAAAATTAAAACTGATAGTTAAAATAACGAAGATAACTAATTAAATTTATCGTCACCATAAAAAAAAAAGCCTGAAAAGCGACAAGCAAAGTAACAATATAAACAATCAAAATACATTCTAAAACAAACCATTTAAAGCTAAAAAAGGCTTCAAAATCAAACTCCTAAGGGAAACAGTGAGAAAAAATTAGTACAATAAAAAAGTACTAAAATCACCTATAGCCAACAATTATACTATCCCTAGCGGCTATAACCGTTATATCTATACCAAAAATTGCATCAATCAACATCTCAAGAGGACACCAGCCCTGAGAAGAACATCAGCATCCAGGAAGCAGGATCAATATTAAAGTAAGAAAAATTTTAAAGTAACAAAATTATACAACAATTATAAGATGGCAAATCCAGACAATCTTGTCCGCCCCCCAATTCTCCAAAATAATGCAACACCTACCCCTCAGGCGGCGCGAAACGCTCAATTGAGCATTGACGACTTAACGACTCTCATAGGAAACATAGCAACAGACATTTTTAGGCAACAAATACCACAAGTAGTACAGGCAGCCCTTAATCCAAATGCTAGTTTGTCTTTAGCAACTGACCAAACTATAGAAGAAACCCACAGGACAAATTTAATAGACTTAGATAGGATACCCGACGTCGTTAAATGTTTGAAAGAATTTTCCGGTCACGCAGGCGAATTTAATTCATGGAGGAAAAGCGTAGATCGGATCCTAAAAATATACGAACCCCTAAGAGGAACCCCAAAGTATTACGGTATTCTTAGCGTGGTTAGGAATAAAATAGTGGGCAACGCAGACATGGCGCTAGAATCTTATAACACGCCTCTCGACTGGTCTGCTATAACAAAATGTCTTTCTATGCATTACGCCGACAAACGCGACCTGTCCACACTAGAATACCAAATGACCACTCTTATACAGGGACGAAATACAGTCGCAGAATTTTACCAGCTAATTTACAAACATCTGTCCTTAATTTTAGATAAAGTAGGTTGTCTCGAAATGAGTAATGAATCCTTGCGGATGATGACACAATCCTACAGGGACAGAGCATTAGATACCTTCATAAGAGGGTTGAATGGCGACCTCCCAAGGTTGCTAGGAATAAGGGAACCTGTTGACCTGCCCCAGGCCCTTCAACTATGTCTTAAGTTAGACAACCAAAATTTCCGCACGACTCATGCGCATACCTTAAAAAGAACGTACCAAAATAATCAAACCTTTTCAAGAAGGTACCCAATACAAACTCAAAGGCAAGAGTTTTACCCTCAATTGGCACATATGCCACAAATATACCAATTGGACAGGCAACAACAGCCTGCACAAATCCCAAATATAAACGCTCCCCCCAGGCCACCTAGACCTCAACCAAGGCCAGAGCCTATGGAAGTTGACCAGAGTATACACTCGCGTAGAATTAATTATATGAATAGGTCACATCGGAACCAACTCCAAGGCAAGAGACCGCCATCGGTCACTAATTATCAGCCAAACAAAAATCAGAGGACTTTCCACATAGATACAACGGCGGTCGAGCAAAGCGATGATGGAAGTGTTCAATACGGGGAACCAAGTGACATCCATTTTTTAGCATGATTAGCTCTTCGCTCCCTTATTTTGAAGTGAAGACGGAGAGCGGTAACATTCTGAAGTTTTTAGTCGATACAGGATCTTCTAAAAATTATGTTAAGCCTGAATTAGTAAAGAAACGCATAGAAAACGAGAGTCCCTTTTATGCTAGATCTATTATTGGTGATATAAAAATCAGCGAGCATACATACGCGAAACTTTTCAAAATCGAGGATAAAATAAGATTTTACCTAATGCCTTCATTGAAAACATTTGATGGTATTTTAGGGAACGATACGCTTAGAGCACTAAAAGCAATAATACACACCGACAAAAATTATATGGTATTAAGAAACGGTTTTACTGTTAGCCTTAAACAGCTTCCTTCGCAAAGTGTCAACGTTATTAACATAAAAGAAGAAAATTTGTCTCCTAAACAGAGAGATGTTATGAGAAAAATCGTGAATACACATCCCAGGCTCTTCTCCGAGCCCGACGAGAAACTTACTTATACGACTAAAGTCGTTGGACAAATCCGGACTATCAATGACTCTCCTGTTTACACGAGATTCTATCCCTATCCAGCATCATTAAAAAGTGAGGTAGAATCGCAAGTAGAAAAACTTTTAAAGGATGGTATTATAAGACCCTCTAGGTCACCGTACAACTCCCCTGTGTGGATTGTACCTAAGAAAGCAGATTCAGCGGGAAACAAACAGTACCGCATGGTCATAGATTTTAGGAAACTAAATGCTGTCACAACCGCGGACAGATACCCAATACCCGAGATATCAGAAGTTATATCTCAACTGGGAAACAGCAATTTCTTTACTGTTCTCGACTTAAAAAGTGGTTTTCACCAGATTCAACTAAAAAAATCTGATATAGAGAAAACTGCATTCTCTATTAACAATGGCAAATATGAGTTTACAAGGTTACCATTTGGCTTAAAAAACGCCCCATCTATCTTCCAACGAGCGCTGGATGATATACTCCGAGAACACATTGGAAAATGTTGTTATGTCTATATTGACGACATCATCATTTTTAGTAAAACCCAAGAAGAACACTTTAATCACATAAAAATAATATTTAAAACCTTGGAAGAAGCCAACATGAAGGTCCAGTTGGACAAGTGTAATTTTTTTAAAAAAGAAGCAGAATTTCTTGGCTACGTTATCACCCCGGATGGAGTAAAAACCAATCCTGCAAAAGTTGTGGCAATTGACAAATTCCCACAGCCCACAACTTTGAAAGATCTTCGTAGTTTCCTCGGTATGTCAGGATACTACCGAAAGTTTATCAAGGATTATGCGAAATTAGCGAAACCCCTAACAACTCTTTTAAGAGGGGAAGAGGGTAGAATTTCAAAAAACAAATCCTCGCAAGTAAAAATAAATTTGAGCAAAGAAGCGATACAAGCCTTTAATAATATCAAGCGCTCACTTACTTCAAAGGATGTTGTACTCGCATACCCCGATTACAATAAAAAATTCGAGCTAGTAACAGATGCTTCCAATTTTGCTATTGGAGCTGTTCTATCCCAAGATTCGAAGCCCCTGGCATTTATCTCAAGGACATTAAATAAAGCCGAAGAGCACTATGCAGCCAACGAAAAGGAAATGCTAGCTATAATTTGGGCTTTAAATTCATTCAGAAACTATTTGTATGGATCTGCCAAGGTCCAAATCTTTACTGATCACCAGCCGCTAACATATGCGCTGAGCAATAAAAATAATAATTCAAAAATGAAGAGGTGGAAAGCCACTTTGGAGGAATACTCATATGAACTTTTTTACAAACCGGGCAAACAAAACGTAGTGGCGGACGCATTATCGCGGATTCCACCAAATGAGGTGCACATTAACACTTTGTCTATAGCAACAAATTCGGATGATAGCTCATTCCATAATCTAATATATAGTATCGAAGCCCCTATTAACGCTTTCAAAAATCAAATCTTCTTAAAGAGATGCGAAACCTCTACTTACCAATTTAAAATAGTATTCCCAACGTATCATCGCCATATAATAACGGAACCAGAATATTCTCAAGCAAATCTGATTTCAATCCTAAAAAGATACCTCAACCCTTCGGTAATAAATTGTATTAAAACAGAAGAATCCATAATGGGGAAAATACAAGAACTATACCCCTTGCACTTTAGTAAGTATCGCATTAGATTCACTCAAGCAGAAGTCGAAGATGTAACTAGTGAACAAGAACAGGAGGAACTCATAATTAGAACACATAACAGAGCTCATAGAAACAGCAAAGAGAATAGGACACAGATTTTGGAAAAATACTACTTTCCCGGAATGGCAAATAAAATCAAGAAAATTATTAAAATATGCGCCACTTGTAAAGAGAACAAATACGAACGACACCCACCCAAACCCCAACTACAAAATACGCCCATCCCAAAATTTCCAGGACAAATAGTCCACATAGACATATTCTTGGTCGGTAAAGAACTAATTTTAACTGCTGTAGACAAATTTTCGAAATATAGTTAACACCAAAGATGTTAGTAACCCCACAGCCAACTTCCGGCACGTGTCTTAAGAATAGTTAACATTCAAATTCCCGGAATTAATTGCAATATTGGTTGTGCCAATTTTTATGCAACGGAAATCAATAATATTGCATTATTGCAGAAATATTAACTTTCCAAAGAATAGCTTGCGCAAAGCGCAAACGGAAACAATATTGCTGTTGCAGCAGTCTGTTCAGTACAATAAACTGGTGATGCAAATAATTAAGTGCATAGCCCTAGCTTTAATATAAATATAAGTACTTGTAAACTACATTGTTGGGCAGTTGTTGATTAAAACTCAATAAACGCGGAATCGCTGTCCGCCTAAAACTAAAATTGTATTTTTTTTCGCTCTCACGAAAGTGATAGCGTAACTGGCGCCCGAGCTAAATACAAAACGTAAAGTTTTGTATAATATACCGCGTAAAGCGCGAAATCAAAAAAAATTTTTTTGTAACGCGTAAAGCATAGAACGTCGTATACCTAAAAAGTACCGGTAGTGCGCGAGTGGCAAAATCTGTGGTAAAAGCAAGTGAAATACAGTAAAAACGTTAATTTTGTGCTGTGACCTTTAAGTGATAAACTAGTGACAGTGTGCTAGTGCCACCCTGCAGCAAATTACCCAAAACTGAAGAAACAAAAAACCGCAGTTGTGAAGGCCCCTTAGTAGCTTCGGCAAAAAGGTGGTATTATGTACCAGCCTACACTGTAGAAGAAAAAAAAAAAAATTAAAACTGATAGTTAAAATAACGAAGATAACTAATTAAATTTATCGTCACCATAAAAAAAAAAAAAGCCTGAAAAGCGACAAGCAAAGTAACAATATAAACAATCAAAATACATTCTAAAACAAACCATTTAAAGCTAAAAAAGGCTTCAAAATCAAACTCCTAAGGGAAACAGTGAGAAAAAATTAGTACAATAAAAAAGTACTAAAATCACCTATAGCCAACAATTATACTATCCCTAGCGGCTACAACCGTTATATCTATACCAAGAGTTGCATCAATCAACATCTCAAGAGGACACCAGCCCTGAGAAGAACATCAGCATCCAGGAAGCAGGATCAATATTAAAGTAAGAAAAAATTTTAAAGTAACAAAATTATATTAACAATTATAAGATGGCAAATCCAGACAATCTTGTCCGCCCCCCAATTCTCCAAAATAATGCAACACCTACCCCTCAGGCGGCGCGAAACGCTCAATTAAGCATTGACGACTTAACGACTCTCATAGGAAACATAGCAACAGACATTTTTAGGCAACAAATACCACAAGTAGTACAGGCAGCTCTTAATCCAAATGCTAGTTTGTCTTTAGCAACTGACCAAACTATAGAAGAAACCCACAGGACAAATTTAATAGACTTAGATAGGATACCCGACGTCGTTAAATGTTTGAAAGAATTTTCCGGTCACGCAGGCGAATTTAATTCATGGAGGAAAAGCGTAGATCGGATCCTAAAAATATACGAACCCCTAAGAGGAACCCCAAAGTATTACGGTATTCTTAGCGTGGTTAGGAATAAAATAGTGGGCAACGCAGACATGGCGCTAGAATCTTATAACACGCCTCTCGACTGGTCTGCTATAACAAAATGTCTTTCTATGCATTACGCCGACAAACGCGACCTGTCCACACTAGAATACCAAATGACCACTCTTATACAGGGACGAAATACAGTCGCAGAATTTTACCAGCTAATTTACAAACATCTGTCCTTAATTTTAGATAAAGTAGGTTGTCTCGAAATGAGTAATGAATCCTTGCGGATGATGACACAATCCTACAGGGACAGAGCATTAGATACCTTCATAAGAGGGTTGAATGGCGACCTCCCAAGGTTGCTAGGAATAAGGGAACCTGTTGACCTGCCCCAGGCCCTTCAACTATGTCTTAAGTTAGACAACCAAAATTTCCGCACGACTCATGCGCATACCTTAAAAAGAACGTACCAAAATAATCAAACCTTTTCAAGAAGGTACCCAATACAAACTCAAAGGCAAGAGTTTTACCCTCAATTGGCACATATGCCACAAATATACCAATTGGACAGGCAACAACAGCCTGCACAAATCCCAAATATAAACGCTCCCCCCAGGCCACCTAGACCTCAACCAAGGTCAGAGCCTATGAAAGTTGACCAGAGTATACACTCGCGTAGAATTAATTATATGAATAGGTCACATCGGAACCAACTCCAAGGCAAGAGACCGCCATCGGTCACTAATTATCAGCCAAACAAAAATCAGAGGACTTTCCACATAGATACAACGGCGGTCGAGCAAAGCGATGATGGAAGTGTTCAATACGGGGAACCAAGTGACATCCATTTTTTAGCATGATTAGCTCTTCGCTCCCTTATTTTGAAGTGAAGACGGAGATCGGTAACATTCTGAAGTTTTTAGTCGATACAGGATCTTCTAAAAATTATGTTAAGCCTGAATTAGTAAAGAAACGCATAGAAAACGAGAGTCCCTTTTATGCTAGATCTATTATTGGTGATATAAAAATCAGCGAGCATACATACGCGAAACTTTTCAAAATCGAGGATAAAATAAGATTTTACCTAATGCCTTCATTGAAAACATTTGATGGTATTTTAGGGAACGATACGCTTAGAGCACTAAAAGCAATAATACACACCGACAAAAATTATATGGTATTAAGAAACGGTTTTACTGTTAGCCTTAAACTGCTTCCTTCGCAAAGTGTCAACGTTATTAACATAAAAGAAGAAAATTTGTCTCCTAAACAGAGAGATGTTATGAGAAAAATCGTGAATACACATCCCAGGCTCTTCTCCGAGCCCGACGAGAAACTTACTTATACGACTAAAGTCGTTGGACAAATCCGGACTATCAATGACTCTCCTGTTTACACGAGATTCTATCCCTATCCAGCATCATTAAAAAGTGAGGTAGAATCGCAAGTAGAAAAACTTTTAAAGGATGGTATTATAAGACCCTCTAGGTCACCGTACAACTCCCCTGTGTGGATTGTACCTAAGAAAGCAGATTCAGCGGGAAACAAACAGTACCGCATGGTCATAGATTTTAGGAAACTAAATGCTGTCACAACCGCGGACAGATACCCAATACCCGAGATATCAGAAGTTATATCTCAACTGGGAAACAGCAATTTCTTTACTGTTCTCGACTTAAAAAGTGGTTTTCACCAGATTCCACTAAAAAAATCTGATATAGAGAAAACTGCATTCTCTATTAACAATGGCAAATATGAGTTTACAAGGTTACCATTTGGCTTAAAAAACGCCCCATCTATCTTCCAACGAGCGCTGGATGATATACTCCGAGAACACATTGGAAAATGTTGTTATGTCTATATTGACGACATCATCATTTTTAGTAAAACCCAAGAAGAACACTTTAATCACATAAAAATAATATTTAAAACCTTGGAAGAAGCCAACATGAAGGTCCAGTTGGACAAGTGTAATTTTTTTAAAAAAGAAGCAGAATTTCTTGGCTACGTTATCACCCCGGATGGAGTAAAAACCAATCCTGCAAAAGTTGTGGCAATTGACAAATTCCCACAGCCCACAACTTTGAAAGATCTTCGTAGTTTCCTCGGTATGTCAGGATACTACCGAAAGTTTATCAAGGATTATGCGAAATTAGCGAAACCCCTAACAACTCTTTTAAGAGGGGAAGAGGGTAGAATTTCAAAAAACAAATCCTCGCAAGTAAAAATAAATTTGAGCAAAGAAGCGATACAAGCCTTTAATAATATCAAGCGCTCACTTACTTCAAAGGATGTTGTACTCGCATACCCCGATTACAATAAAAAATTCGAGCTAGTAACAGATGCTTCCAATTTCGCTATTGGAGCTGTTCTATCCCAAGATTCGAAGCCCCTGGCATTTATCTCAAGGACATTAAATAAAGCCGAAGAGCACTATGCAGCCAACGAAAAGGAAATGCTAGCTATAATTTGGGCTTTAAATTCATTCAGAAACTATTTGTATGGATCTGCCAAGGTCCAAATCTTTACTGATCACCAGCCGCTAACATATGCGCTGAGCAATAAAAATAATAATTCAAAAATGAAGAGGTGGAAAGCCACTTTGGAGGAATACTCATATGAACTTTTTTACAAACCGGGCAAACAAAACGTAGTGGCGGACGCATTATCGCGGATTCCACCAAATGAGGTGCACATTAACACTTTGTCTATAGCAACAAATTCGGATGATAGCTCATTCCATAATCTAATATATAGTATCGAAGCCCCTATTAACGCTTTCAAAAATCAAATCTTCTTAAAGAGATGCGAAACCTCTACTTACCAATTTAAAATAGTATTCCCAACGTATCATCGCCATATAATAACGGAACCAGAATATTCTCAAGCAAATCTGATTTCAATCCTAAAAAGATACCTCAACCCTTCGGTAATAAATTGTATTAAAACAGAAGAATCCATAATGGGGAAAATACAAGAACTATACCCCTTGCACTTTAGTAAGTATCGCATTAGATTCACTCAAGCAGAAGTCGAAGATGTAACTAGTGAACAAGAACAGGAGGAACTCATAATTAGAACACATAACAGAGCTCATAGAAACAGCAAAGAGAATAGGACACAGATTTTGGAAAAATACTACTTTCCCGGAATGGCAAATAAAATCAAGAAAATTATTAAAATATGCGCCACTTGTAAAGAGAACAAATACGAACGACACCCACCCAAACCCCAACTACAAAATACGCCCATCCCAAAATTTCCAGGACAAATAGTCCACATAGACATATTCTTGGTCGGTAAAGAACTAATTTTAACTGCTGTAGACAAATTTTCGAAATATAGTTAACACCAAAGATGTTAGTAACCCCACAGCCAACTTCCGGCACGTGTCTTAAGAATAGTTAACATTCAAATTCCCGGAATTAATTGCAATATTGGTTGTGCCAATTTTTATGCAACGGAAATCAATAATATTGCATTATTGCAGAAATATTAACTTTCCAAAGAATAGCTTGCGCAAAGCGCAAACGGAAACAATATTGCTGTTGCAGCAGTCTGCTCAGTACAATAAACTGGTGATGCAAATAATTAAGTGCATAGCCCTAGCTTTAATATAAATATAAGTACTTGTAAACTACGTAGTTGGGCAGTTGTTGATTAAAACTCAATAAACGCGGAATCGCTGTCCGCCTAAAACTAAAATTGTATTTTTTTTCGCTCTCACGAAAGTGATAGCGTAACTGGCGCCCGAGCTAAATACAAAACGTAAAGTTTTGTATAATATACCGCGTAAAGCGCGAAATCAAAAAAAAATTTTTTTTGTAACGCGTAAAGCATAGAACGTCGTATACCTAAAAAGTACCGGTAGTGCGCGAGTGGCAAAATCTGTGGTAAAAGCAAGTGAAATACAGTAAAAACGTTAATTTTGTGCTGTGACCTTTAAGTGATAAACTAGTGACAGTGTGCTAGTGCCACCCTGCAGCAAATTACCCAAAACTGAAGAAACAAAAAAACCGCAGTTGTGAAGGCCCCTTAGTAGCTTCGGCAAAAAGGTGGTATTATGTACCAGCCTACACTGTAGAAGAAAAAAAAAATTAAAACTGATAGTTAAAATAACGAAGATAACTAATTAAATTTATCGTCACCATAAAAAAAAAAAAGCCTGAAAAGCGACAAGCAAAGTAACAATATAAACAATCAAAATACATTCTAAAACAAACCATTTAAAGCTAAAAAAGGCTTCAAAATCAAACTCCTAAGGGAAACAGTGAGAAAAAATTAGTACAATAAAAAAGTACTAAAATCACCTATAGCCAACAATTATACTATCCCTAGCGGCTATAACCGTTATATCTATACCAAAAATTGCATCAATCAACATCTCAAGAGGACACCAGCCCTGAGAAGAACATCAGCATCCAGGAAGCAGGATCAATATTAAAGTAAGAAAAATTTTAAAGTAACAAAATTATATTAACAATTATAAGATGGCAAATCCAGACAATCTTGTCCGCCCCCCAATTCTCCAAAATAATGCAACACCTACCCCTCAGGCGGCGCGAAACGCTCAATTGAGCATTGACGACTTAACGACTCTCATAGGAAACATAGCAACAGACATTTTTAGGCAACAAATACCACAAGTAGTACAGGCAGCTCTTAATCCAAATGCTAGTTTGTCTTTAGCAACTGACCAAACTATAGAAGAAACCCACAGGACAAATTTAATAGACTTAGATAGGATACCCGACGTCGTTAAATGTTTGAAAGAATTTTCCGGTCACGCAGGCGAATTTAATTCATGGAGGAAAAGCGTAGATCGGATCCTAAAAATATACGAACCCCTAAGAGGAACCCCAAAGTATTACGGTATTCTTAGCGTGGTTAGGAATAAAATAGTGGGCAACGCAGACATGGCGCTAGAATCTTATAACACGCCTCTCGACTGGTCTGCTATAACAAAATGTCTTTCTATGCATTACGCCGACAAACGCGACCTGTCCACACTAGAATACCAAATGACCACTCTTATACAGGGACGAAATACAGTCGCAGAATTTTACCAGCTAATTTACAAACATCTGTCCTTAATTTTAGATAAAGTAGGTTGTCTCGAAATGAGTAATGAATCCTTGCGGATGATGACACAATCCTACAGGGACAGAGCATTAGATACCTTCATAAGAGGGTTGAATGGCGACCTCCCAAGGTTGCTAGGAATAAGGGAACCTGTTGACCTGCCCCAGGCCCTTCAACTATGTCTTAAGTTAGACAACCAAAATTTCCGCACGACTCATGCGCATACCTTAAAAAGAACGTACCAAAATAATCAAACCTTTTCAAGAAGGTACCCAATACAAACTCAAAGGCAAGAGTTTTACCCTCAATTGGCACATATGCCACAAATATACCAATTGGACAGGCAACAACAGCCTGCACAAATCCCAAATATAAACGCTCCCCCCAGGCCACCTAGACCTCAACCAAGGCCAGAGCCTATGGAAGTTGACCAGAGTATACACTCGCGTAGAATTAATTATATGAATAGGTCACATCGGAACCAACTCCAAGGCAAGAGACCGCCATCGGTCACTAATTATCAGCCAAACAAAAATCAGAGGACTTTCCACATAGATACAACGGCGGTCGAGCAAAGCGATGATGGAAGTGTTCAATACGGGGAACCAAGTGACATCCATTTTTTAGCATGATTAGCTCTTCGCTCCCTTATTTTGAAGTGAAGACGGAGAGCGGTAACATTCTGAAGTTTTTAGTCGATACAGGATCTTCTAAAAATTATGTTAAGCCTGAATTAGTAAAGAAACGCATAGAAAACGAGAGTCCCTTTTATGCTAGATCTATTATTGGTGATATAAAAATCAGCGAGCATACATACGCGAAACTTTTCAAAATCGAGGATAAAATAAGATTTTACCTAATGCCTTCATTGAAAACATTTGATGGTATTTTAGGGAACGATACGCTTAGAGCACTAAAAGCAATAATACACACCGACAAAAATTATATGGTATTAAGAAACGGTTTTACTGTTAGCCTTAAACAGCTTCCTTCGCAAAGTGTCAACGTTATTAACATAAAAGAAGAAAATTTGTCTCCTAAACAGAGAGATGTTATGAGAAAAATCGTGAATACACATCCCAGGCTCTTCTCCGAGCCCGACGAGAAACTTACTTATACGACTAAAGTCGTTGGACAAATCCGGACTATCAATGACTCTCCTGTTTACACGAGATTCTATCCCTATCCAGCATCATTAAAAAGTGAGGTAGAATCGCAAGTAGAAAAACTTTTAAAGGATGGTATTATAAGACCCTCTAGGTCACCGTACAACTCCCCTGTGTGGATTGTACCTAAGAAAGCAGATTCAGCGGGAAACAAACAGTACCGCATGGTCATAGATTTTAGGAAACTAAATGCTGTCACAACCGCGGACAGATACCCAATACCCGAGATATCAGAAGTTATATCTCAACTGGGAAACAGCAATTTCTTTACTGTTCTCGACTTAAAAAGTGGTTTTCACCAGATTCCACTAAAAAAATCTGATATAGAGAAAACTGCATTCTCTATTAACAATGGCAAATATGAGTTTACAAGGTTACCATTTGGCTTAAAAAACGCCCCATCTATCTTCCAACGAGCGCTGGATGATATACTCCGAGAACACATTAGAAAATGTTGTTATGTCTATATTGACGACATCATCATTTTTAGTAAAACCCAAGAAGAACACTTTAATCACATAAAAATAATATTTAAAACCTTGGAAGAAGCCAACATGAAGGTCCAGTTGGACAAGTGTAATTTTTTTAAAAAAGAAGCAGAATTTCTTGGCTACGTTATCACCCCGGATGGAGTAAAAACCAATCCTGCAAAAGTTGTGGCAATTGAAGTTGTGGCAATTGAAGAGGGTAGAATTTCAAAAAACAAATCCTCGCAAGTAAAAATAAATTTGAGCAAAGAAGCGATACAAGCCTTTAATAATATCAAGTGCTCACTTACTTCAAAGGATGTTGTACTCGCATACCCCGATTACAATAAAAAATTCGAGCTAGTAACAGATGCTTCCAATTTCGCTATTGGAGCTGTTCTATCCCAAGATTCGAAGCCCCTGGCATTTATCTCAAGGACATTAAATAAAGCCGAAGAGCACTATGCAGCCAACGAAAAGGAAATGCTAGCTATAATTTGGGCTTTAAATTCATTCAGAAACTATTTGTATGGATCTGCCAAGGTCCAAATCTTTACTGATCACCAGCCGCTAACATATGCGCTGAGCAATAAAAATAATAATTCAAAAATGAAGAGGTGGAAAGCCACTTTGGAGGAATACTCATATGAACTTTTTTACAAACCGGGCAAACAAAACGTAGTGGCGGACGCATTATCGCGGATTCCACCAAATGAGGTGCACATTAACACTTTGTCTATAGCAACAAATTCGGATGATAGCTCATTCCATAATCTAATATATAGTATCGAAGCCCCTATTAACGCTTTCAAAAATCAAATCTTCTTAAAGAGATGCGAAACCTCTACTTACCAATTTAAAATAGTATTCCCAACGTATCATCGCCATATAATAACGGAACCAGAATATTCTCAAGCAAATCTGATTTCAATCCTAAAAAGATACCTCAACCCTTCGGTAATAAATTGTATTAAAACAGAAGAATCCATAATGGGGAAAATACAAGAACTATACCCCTTGCACTTTAGTAAGTATCGCATTAGATTCACTCAAGCAGAAGTCGAAGATGTAACTAGTGAACAAGAACAGGAGGAACTCATAATTAGAACACATAACAGAGCTCATAGAAACAGCAAAGAGAATAGGACACAGATTTTGGAAAAATACTACTTTCCCGGAATGGCAAATAAAATCAAGAAAATTATTAAAATATGCGCCACTTGTAAAGAGAACAAATACGAACGACACCCACCCAAACCCCAACTACAAAATACGCCCATCCCAAAATTTCCAGGACAAATAGTCCACATAGACATATTCTTGGTCGGTAAAGAACTAATTTTAACTGCTGTAGACAAATTTTCGAAATATGCAGTAGCAAAACCCATTCGGTCTAGAGCAGCAGAAGATATCAGACAACCAATGAGGGATATTATTTTCACTTTAGTACCGGAAACAATAGTGATGGACAACGAAAAATCCTTTAACTCAGAGACACTAAATTTTATGATTGAAAATGAGTTTGGTATTGAAATACATCGAACACCCCCATATACGAGTTGTTCAAATGGACAAGTAGAGCGGTTTCACTCAACCCTTCAAGAAATAATGCGTTGCCTTCAGGTCGAAAAAACGCATCGAACATTTTATGAACTTTTAGAAAAATCGGTAAAAGAATATAATAATTCTATACACTCTACCACTGGAAGGAAACCGATAGAAATTTTTTTCGGAAGACGCGTTAGTAGCGATCCCAAACTGCTAGATATTGATAGGCAAGAAATAATTAAAAAACTAAAAGACAAGCAAACCGCCGACCTTTCTTTCCATAATAAAAACAGATTGACACCGAAACAATATTCGGAAGGCGATGAGATTTTCGTAAAGATAAATCGTAGATTAGGAAATAAATTATCAGCTAGATACAAGAAAGAAATCGTAGTACAAAATTATAACACTACAGTCAAAACAAAGTCAGGGAGAATAATTCATAAAAATAATATTAGGTTATCATAAGAGCTTAATTTTTCTTTTCCTACTCTAGAAAAATGAGCACAGCAATAAGACTTTTGGTCATAATAATGACGATTCTCACCACCGTAGCACAACAAATCGACATACAAGACTTGACAAATAATAACGGATATATTCCCATCAAGACGGAGGAAATAAAAGTAATCGATCACTATAGCAAAATTCTTCATATTGTTAATATAACTGCGTACGAGGACACAGTGACACTAATCCTACACAACATACAAGGACTAGCCGCCAATAGAATAGAAAGCAAGCACTTACTGGACACAGTCAATAAGAATTTTTTATTATTAGAAAAGAAGATTGAGAATCTTAACCCACACTTTAGACATAAAAGAGGCTTAATAAATGTATTAGGAAAAGGACTTAAAGTAGTAGCAGGTACTATGGACAGTGACGACGAAACCAAAATAAAAAACTCTTTAGAATACCTCTCAAACAACGGAAAAATCTTGACGGATAGAATCCATAATCTGACATTCGTAAATAATTTACTATCATCCCAAATACAAAACATTACTAATCACATAAATAACAAACAGATTGTAATAAGTGACTATTTGAACAAATTCAAGAACTTTATCCAAAACAAAATAATGACAATAGAAGACGAAATTGAATTTATGCAACAAATTTACCAAGTTAACAATGACATTTCCCTTTTACGTGACCACATTGACGACATTGGTCAAATAATATTTTCAAGCAAACTCGGAATAATTCCCACCGATATTTTAACAGAGACAGAACTCAACTTGATTAATGACTTTGACAGCTACTCTAACATCAAAGTTTCCGTCGCCGTACAAGAACAGAATATTATCATAATCCTTAAAATTCCTAACTATTCACGAGATATCCTATCCAAAATCCTGTTCGAGCCTATCCCTAATGCCAAAAATAAAACAATCATATTGAAAAATTATGAAATACTAGTGGATAATATGAACAATATTTTTAATGTAAATGTAAAGGAAAATCTGAAACAAAATTTGAAAAAAATTGTAGATGATTGTTTAAAGAATATACTAAACTTCGAAGAAGCATACTGCGATATGCAAATCTTTGAAGAAACCGTTGTAAACGAAATTTTACCTGGTATACTAATATTTAAGAATTTCTATTCTGAAATTGTACACAATTGTAATAAAACGAAAATAAAAATTAAAGGAAATTTTCTTATTAATTTTGAGAACTGTGAAATTAAAGTAATGAATAAAACCTTTTCTAATGTAAAAATGAAAGCATTCGATCAATTTATTTTGCCAAATATGATAACAAAAATTAAATACGAAAATACATCTTTTCCAAATCTAAAGTTGAAATCTTTGTACTTAAAACAATTAAATCAAGATGATCACATTAAACTCTTAGTGAATGAAAACTATAAAACGCATATAATTAGTCTAAGCACTGATGTCGCACTAGTATTTATTATAGTAGTTACTAGTGGTATTCATTTTGGTATTCATAATTAAGCACAAGCACAAGTTATATGTATCACCAGTATCGCAAGGAAAAACTGAAGACGTTTCAAATTTAAAAAACGGTCCATTTTTACAAGTCGCAATATCTTAGAATATTTTACAAAAACGCCGATTGGGGACAATCGATTTAAGAGGGGAAGAGTTAACACCAAAGATGTTAGTAACCCCACAGCCAACTTCCGGCACGTGTCTTAAGAATAGTTAACATTCAAATTCCCGGAATTAATTGCAATATTGGTTGTGCCAATTTTTATGCAACGGAAATCAATAATATTGCATTACTGCAGAAATATTAACTTTCCAAAGAATAGCTTGCGCAAAGCGCAAACGGAAACAATATTGCTGTTGCAGCAGTCTGCTCAGTACAATAAACTGGTGATGCAAATAATTAAGTGCATAGCCCTAGCTTTAATATAAATATAAGTACTTGTAAACTACATTTTTTGGGCAGTTGTTGATTAAAACTCAATAAACGCGGAATCGCTGTCCGCCTAAAACTAAAATTGTATTTTTTTTCGCTCTCACGAAAGTGATAGCGTAACTGGCGCCCGAGCTAAATACAAAACGTAAAGTTTTGTATAATATACCGCGTAAAGCGCGAAATCAAAAAAAATTTTTTTGTAACGCGTAAAGCATAGAACGTCGTATACCTAAAAAGTACCGGTAGTGCGCGAGTGGCAAAATCTGTGGTAAAAGCAAGTGAAATACAGTAAAAACGTTAATTTTGTGCTGTGACCTTTAAGTGATAAACTAGTGACAGTGTGCTAGTGCCACCCTGCAGCAAATTACCCAAAACTGAAGAAACAAAAAAACCGCAGTTGTGAAGGCCCCTTAGTAGCTTCGGCAAAAAGGTGGTATTATGTACCAGCCTACACTGTAGAAGAAAAAAAAATTAAAACTGATAGTTAAAATAACGAAGATAACTAATTAAATTTATCGTCACCATAAAAAAAAAAGCCTGAAAAGCGACAAGCAAAGTAACAATATAAACAATCAAAATACATTCTAAAACAAACCATTTAAAGCTAAAAAAGGCTTCAAAATCAAACTCCTAAGGGAAACAGTGAGAAAAAATTAGTACAATAAAAAAGTACTAAAATCACCTATAGCCAACAATTATACTATCCCTAGCGGCTACAACCGTTATATCTATACCAAAAATTGCATCAATCAACATCTCAAGAGGACACCAGCCCTGAGAAGAACATCAGCATCCAGGAAGCAGGATCAATATTAAAGTAAGAAAAATTTTAAAGTAACAAAATTATATTAACAATTATAAGATGGCAAATCCAGACAATCTTGTCCGCCCCCCAATTCTCCAAAATAATGCAACACCTACCCCTCAGGCGGCGCGAAACGCTCAATTGAGCATTGACGACTTAACGACTCTCATAGAAAACATAGCAACAGACATTTTTAGGCAACAAATACCACAAGTAGTACAGGCAGCTCTTAATCCAAATGCTAGTTTGTCTTTAGCAACTGACCAAACTATAGAAGAAACCCACAGGACAAATTTAATAGACTTAGATAGGATACCCGACGTCGTTAAATGTTTGAAAGAATTTTCCGGTCACGCAGGCGAATTTAATTCATGGAGGAAAAGCGTAGATCGGATCCTAAAAATATACGAACCCCTAAGAGGAACCCCAAAGTATTACGGTATTCTTAGCGTGGTTAGGAATAAAATAGTGGGCAACGCAGACATGGCGCTAGAATCTTATAACACGCCTCTCGACTGGTCTGCTATAACAAAATGTCTTTCTATGCATTACGCCGACAAACGCGACCTGTCCACACTAGAATACCAAATGACCACTCTTATACAGGGACGAAATACAGTCGCAGAATTTTACCAGCTAATTTACAAACATCTGTCCTTAATTTTAGATAAAGTAGGTTGTCTCGAAATGAGTAATGAATCCTTGCGGATGATGACACAATCCTACAGGGACAGAGCATTAGATACCTTCATAAGAGGGTTGAATGGCGACCTCCCAAGGTTGCTAGGAATAAGGGAACCTGTTGACCTGCCCCAGGCCCTTCAACTATGTCTTAAGTTAGACAACCAAAATTTCCGCACGACTCATGCGCATACCTTAAAAAGAACGTACCAAAATAATCAAACCTTTTCAAGAAGGTACCCAATACAAACTCAAAGGCAAGAGTTTTACCCTCAATTGGCACATATGCCACAAATATACCAATTGGACAGGCAACAACAGCCTGCACAAATCCCAAATATAAACGCTCCCCCCAGGCCACCTAGACCTCAACCAAGGCCAGAGCCTATGGAAGTTGACCAGAGTATACACTCGCGTAGAATTAATTATATGAATAGGTCACATCGGAACCAACTCCAAGGCAAGAGACCGCCATCGGTCACTAATTATCAGCCAAACAAAAATCAGAGGACTTTCCACATAGATACAACGGCGGTCGAGCAAAGCGATGATGGAAGTGTTCAATACGGGGAACCAAGTGACATCCATTTTTTAGCATGATTAGCTCTTCGCTCCCTTATTTTGAAGTGAAGACGGAGAGCGGTAACATTCTGAAGTTTTTAGTCGATACAGGATCTTCTAAAAATTATGTTAAGCCTGAATTAGTAAAGAAACGCATAGAAAACGAGAGTCCCTTTTATGCTAGATCTATTATTGGTGATATAAAAATCAGCGAGCATACATACGCGAAACTTTTCAAAATCGAGGATAAAATAAGATTTTACCTAATGCCTTCATTGAAAACATTTGATGGTATTTTAGGGAACGATACGCTTAGAGCACTAAAAGCAATAATACACACCGACAAAAATTATATGGTATTAAGAAACGGTTTTACTGTTAGCCTTAAACAGCTTCCTTCGCAAAGTGTCAACGTTATTAACATAAAAGAAGAAAATTTGTCTCCTAAACAGAGAGATGTTATGAGAAAAATCGTGAATACACATCCCAGGCTCTTCTCCGAGCCCGACGAGAAACTTACTTATACGACTAAAGTCGTTGGACAAATCCGGACTATCAATGACTCTCCTGTTTACACGAGATTCTATCCCTATCCAGCATCATTAAAAAGTGAGGTAGAATCGCAAGTAGAAAAACTTTTAAAGGATGGTATTATAAGACCCTCTAGGTCACCGTACAACTCCCCTGTGTGGATTGTACCGAAGAAAGCAGATTCAGCGGGAAACAAACAGTACCGCATGGTCATAGATTTTAGGAAACTAAATGCTGTCACAACCGCGGACAGATACCCAATACCCGAGATATCAGAAGTTATATCTCAACTGGGAAACAGCAATTTCTTTACTGTTCTCGACTTAAAAAGTGGTTTTCACCAGATTCCACTAAAAAAATCTGATATAGAGAAAACTGCATTCTCTATTAACAATGGCAAATATGAGTTTACAAGGTTACCATTTGGCTTAAAAAACGCCCCATCTATCTTCCAACGAGCGCTGGATGATATACTCCGAGAACACATTGGAAAATGTTGTTATGTCTATATTGACGACATCATCATTTTTAGTAAAACCCAAGAAGAACACTTTAATCACATAAAAATAATATTTAAAACCTTGGAAGAAGCCAACATGAAGGTCCAGTTGGACAAGTGTAATTTTTTTAAAAAAGAAGCAGAATTTCTTGGCTACGTTATCACCCCGGATGGAGTAAAAACCAATCCTGCAAAAGTTGTGGCAATTGACAAATTCCCACAGCCCACAACTTTGAAAGATCTTCGTAGTTTCCTCGGTATGTCAGGATACTACCGAAAGTTTATCAAGGATTATGCGAAATTAGCGAAACCCCTAACAACTCTTTTAAGAGGGGAAGAGGGTAGAATTTCAAAAAACAAATCCTCGCAAGTAAAAATAAATTTGAGCAAAGAAGCGATACAAGCCTTTAATAATATCAAGCGCTCACTTACTTCAAAGGATGTTGTACTCGCATACCCCGATTACAATAAAAAATTCGAGCTAGTAACAGATGCTTCCAATTTCGCTATTGGAGCTGTTCTATCCCAAGATTCGAAGCCCCTGGCATTTATCTCAAGGACATTAAATAAAGCCGAAGAGCACTATGCAGCCAACGAAAAGGAAATGCTAGCTATAATTTGGGCTTTAAATTCATTCAGAAACTATTTGTATGGATCTGCCAAGGTCCAAATCTTTACTGATCACCAGCCGCTAACATATGCGCTGAGCAATAAAAATAATAATTCAAAAATGAAGAGGTGGAAAGCCACTTTGGAGGAATACTCATATGAACTTTTTTACAAACCGGGCAAACAAAACGTAGTGGCGGACGCATTATCGCGGATTCCACCAAATGAGGTGCACATTAACACTTTGTCTATAGCAACAAATTCGGATGATAGCTCATTCCATAATCTAATATATAGTATCGAAGCCCCTATTAACGCTTTCAAAAATCAAATCTTCTTAAAGAGATGCGAAACCTCTACTTACCAATTTAAAATAGTATTCCCAACGTATCATCGCCATATAATAACGGAACCAGAATATTCTCAAGCAAATCTGATTTCAATCCTAAAAAGATACCTCAACCCTTCGGTAATAAATTGTATTAAAACAGAAGAATCCATAATGGGGAAAATACAAGAACTATACCCCTTGCACTTTAGTAAGTATCGCATTAGATTCACTCAAGCAGAAGTCGAAGATGTAACTAGTGAACAAGAACAGGAGGAACTCATAATTAGAACACATAACAGAGCTCATAGAAACAGCAAAGAGAATAGGACACAGATTTTGGAAAAATACTACTTTCCCGGAATGGCAAATAAAATCAAGAAAATTATTAAAATATGCGCCACTTGTAAAGAGAACAAATACGAACGACACCCACCCAAACCCCAACTACAAAATACGCCCATCCCAAAATTTCCAGGACAAATAGTCCACATAGACATATTCTTGGTCGGTAAAGAACTAATTTTAACTGCTGTAGACAAATTTTCGAAATATAGTTAACACCAAAGATGTTAGTAACCCCACAGCCAACTTCCGGCACGTGTCTTAAGAATAGTTAACATTCAAATTCCCGGAATTAATTGCAATATTGGTTGTGCCAATTTTTATGCAACGGAAATCAATAATATTGCATTATTGCAGAAATATTAACTTTCCAAAGAATAGCTTGCGCAAAGCGCAAACGGAAACAATATTGCTGTTGCAGCAGTCTGCTCAGTACAATAAACTGGTGATGCAAATAATTAAGTGCATAGCCCTAGCTTTAATATAAATATAAGTACTTGTAAACTACGTAGTTGGGCAGTTGTTGATTAAAACTCAATAAACGCGGAATCGCTGTCCGCCTAAAACTAAAATTGTATTTTTTTTCGCTCTCACGAAAGTGATAGCGTAACTGGCGCCCGAGCTAAATACAAAACGTAAAGTTTTGTATAATATACCGCGTAAAGCGCGAAATCAAAAAAAAATTTTTTTTGTAACGCGTAAAGCATAGAACGTCGTATACCTAAAAAGTACCGGTAGTGCGCGAGTGGCAAAATCTGTGGTAAAAGCAAGTGAAATACAGTAAAAACGTTAATTTTGTGCTGTGACCTTTAAGTGATAAACTAGTGACAGTGTGCTAGTGCCACCCTGCAGCAAATTACCCAAAACTGAAGAAACAAAAAAACCGCAGTTGTGAAGGCCCCTTAGTAGCTTCGGCAAAAAGGTGGTATTATGTACCAGCCTACACTGTAGAAGAAAAAAAAAAATTAAAACTGATAGTTAAAATAACGAAGATAACTAATTAAATTTATCGTCACCATAAAAAAAAAAAAAAGCCTGAAAAGCGACAAGCAAAGTAACAATATAAACAATCAAAATACATTCTAAAACAAACCATTTAAAGCTAAAAAAGGCTTCAAAATCAAACTCCTAAGGGAAACAGTGAGAAAAAATTAGTACAATAAAAAAGTACTAAAATCACCTATAGCCAACAATTATACTATCCCTAGCGGCTATAACCGTTATATCTATACCAAAAACTGCATCAATCAACATCTCAAGAGGACACCAGCCCTGAGAAGAACATCAGCATCCAGGAAGCAGGATCAATATTAAAGTAAGAAAAATTTTAAAGTAACAAAATTATACAACAATTATAAGATGGCAAATCCAGACAATCTTGTCCGCCCCCCAATTCTCCAAAATAATGCAACACCTACCCCTCAGGCGGCGCGAAACGCTCAATTGAGCATTGACGACTTAACGACTCTCATAGGAAACATAGCAACAGACATTTTTAGGCAACAAATACCACAAGTAGTACAGGCAGCTCTTAATCCAAATGCTAGTTTGTCTTTAGCAACTGACCAAACTATAGAAGAAACCCACAGGACAAATTTAATAGACTTAGATAGGATACCCGACGTCGTTAAATGTTTGAAAGAATTTTCCGGTCACGCAGGCGAATTTAATTCATGGAGGAAAAGCGTAGATCGGATCCTAAAAATATACGAACCCCTAAGAGGAACCCCAAAGTATTACGGTATTCTTAGCGTGGTTAGGAATAAAATAGTGGGCAACGCAGACATGGCGCTAGAATCTTATAACACGCCTCTCGACTGGTCTGCTATAACAAAATGTCTTTCTATGCATTACGCCGACAAACGCGACCTGTCCACACTAGAATACCAAATGACCACTCTTATACAGGGACGAAATACAGTCGCAGAATTTTACCAGCTAATTTACAAACATCTGTCCTTAATTTTAGATAAAGTAGGTTGTCTCGAAATGAGTAATGAATCCTTGCGGATGATGACACAATCCTACAGGGACAGAGCATTAGATACCTTCATAAGAGGGTTGAATGGCGACCTCCCAAGGTTGCTAGGAATAAGGGAACCTGTTGACCTGCCCCAGGCCCTTCAACTATGTCTTAAGTTAGACAACCAAAATTTCCGCACGACTCATGCGCATACCTTAAAAAGAACGTACCAAAATAATCAAACCTTTTCAAGAAGGTACCCAATACAAACTCAAAGGCAAGAGTTTTACCCTCAATTGGCACATATGCCACAAATATACCAATTGGACAGGCAACAACAGCCTGCACAAATCCCAAATATAAACGCTCCCCCCAGGCCACCTAGACCTCAACCAAGGCCAGAGCCTATGGAAGTTGACCAGAGTATACACTCGCGTAGAATTAATTATATGAATAGGTCACATCGGAACCAACTCCAAGGCAAGAGACCGCCATCGGTCACTAATTATCAGCCAAACAAAAATCAGAGGACTTTCCACATAGATACAACGGCGGTCGAGCAAAGCGATGATGGAAGTGTTCAATACGGGGAACCAAGTGACATCCATTTTTTAGCATGATTAGCTCTTCGCTCCCTTATTTTGAAGTGAAGACGGAGAGCGGTAACATTCTGAAGTTTTTAGTCGATACAGGATCTTCTAAAAATTATGTTAAGCCTGAATTAGTAAAGAAACGCATAGAAAACGAGAGTCCCTTTTATGCTAGATCTATTATTGGTGATATAAAAATCAGCGAGCATACATACGCGAAACTTTTCAAAATCGAGGATAAAATAAGATTTTACCTAATGCCTTCATTGAAAACATTTGATGGTATTTTAGGGAACGATACGCTTAGAGCACTAAAAGCAATAATACACACCGACAAAAATTATATGGTATTAAGAAACGGTTTTACTGTTAGCCTTAAACAGCTTCCTTCGCAAAGTGTCAACGTTATTAACATAAAAGAAGAAAATTTGTCTCCTAAACAGAGAGATGTTATGAGAAAAATCGTGAATACACATCCCAGGCTCTTCTCCGAGCCCGACGAGAAACTTACTTATACGACTAAAGTCGTTGGACAAATCCGGACTATCAATGACTCTCCTGTTTACACGAGATTCTATCCCTATCCAGCATCATTAAAAAGTGAGGTAGAATCGCAAGTAGAAAAACTTTTAAAGGATGGTATTATAAGACCCTCTAGGTCACCGTACAACTCCCCTGTGTGGATTGTACCGAAGAAAGCAGATTCAGCGGGAAACAAACAGTACCGCATGGTCATAGATTTTAGGAAACTAAATGCTGTCACAACCGCGGACAGATACCCAATACCCGAGATATCAGAAGTTATATCTCAACTGGGAAACAGCAATTTCTTTACTGTTCTCGACTTAAAAAGTGGTTTTCACCAGATTCCACTAAAAAAATCTGATATAGAGAAAACTGCATTCTCTATTAACAATGGCAAATATGAGTTTACAAGGTTACCATTTGGCTTAAAAAACGCCCCATCTATCTTCCAACGAGCGCTGGATGATATACTCCGAGAACACATTGGAAAATGTTGTTATGTCTATATTGACGACATCATCATTTTTAGTAAAACCCAAGAAGAACACTTTAATCACATAAAAATAATATTTAAAACCTTGGAAGAAGCCAACATGAAGGTCCAGTTGGACAAGTGTAATTTTTTTAAAAAAGAAGCAGAATTTCTTGGCTACGTTATCACCCCGGATGGAGTAAAAACCAATCCTGCAAAAGTTGTGGCAATTGAAGTTGTGGCAATTGAAGAGGGTAGAATTTCAAAAAACAAATCCTCGCAAGTAAAAATAAATTTGAGCAAAGAAGCGATACAAGCCTTTAATAATATCAAGTGCTCACTTACTTCAAAGGATGTTGTACTCGCATACCCCGATTACAATAAAAAATTCGAGCTAGTAACAGATGCTTCCAATTTCGCTATTGGAGCTGTTCTATCCCAAGATTCGAAGCCCCTGGCATTTATCTCAAGGACATTAAATAAAGCCGAAGAGCACTATGCAGCCAACGAAAAGGAAATGCTAGCTATAATTTGGGCTTTAAATTCATTCAGAAACTATTTGTATGGATCTGCCAAGGTCCAAATCTTTACTGATCACCAGCCGCTAACATATGCGCTGAGCAATAAAAATAATAATTCAAAAATGAAGAGGTGGAAAGCCACTTTGGAGGAATACTCATATGAACTTTTTTACAAACCGGGCAAACAAAACGTAGTGGCGGACGCATTATCGCGGATTCCACCAAATGAGGTGCACATTAACACTTTGTCTATAGCAACAAATTCGGATGATAGCTCATTCCATAATCTAATATATAGTATCGAAGCCCCTATTAACGCTTTCAAAAATCAAATCTTCTTAAAGAGATGCGAAACCTCTACTTACCAATTTAAAATAGTATTCCCAACGTATCATCGCCATATAATAACGGAACCAGAATATTCTCAAGCAAATCTGATTTCAATCCTAAAAAGATACCTCAACCCTTCGGTAATAAATTGTATTAAAACAGAAGAATCCATAATGGGGAAAATACAAGAACTATACCCCTTGCACTTTAGTAAGTATCGCATTAGATTCACTCAAGCAGAAGTCGAAGATGTAACTAGTGAACAAGAACAGGAGGAACTCATAATTAGAACACATAACAGAGCTCATAGAAACAGCAAAGAGAATAGGACACAGATTTTGGAAAAATACTACTTTCCCGGAATGGCAAATAAAATCAAGAAAATTATTAAAATATGCGCCACTTGTAAAGAGAACAAATACGAACGACACCCACCCAAACCCCAACTACAAAATACGCCCATCCCAAAATTTCCAGGACAAATAGTCCACATAGACATATTCTTGGTCGGTAAAGAACTAATTTTAACTGCTGTAGACAAATTTTCGAAATATGCAGTAGCAAAACCCATTCGGTCTAGAGCAGCAGAAGATATCAGACAACCAATGAGGGATATTATTTTCACTTTAGTACCGGAAACAATAGTGATGGACAACGAAAAATCCTTTAACTCAGAGACACTAAATTTTATGATTGAAAATGAGTTTGGTATTGAAATACATCGAACACCCCCATATACGAGTTGTTCAAATGGACAAGTAGAGCGGTTTCACTCAACCCTTCAAGAAATAATGCGTTGCCTTCAGGTCGAAAAAACGCATCGAACATTTTATGAACTTTTAGAAAAATCGGTAAAAGAATATAATAATTCTATACACTCTACCACTGGAAGGAAACCGATAGAAATTTTTTTCGGAAGACGCGTTAGTAGCGATCCCAAACTGCTAGATATTGATAGGCAAGAAATAATTAAAAAACTAAAAGACAAGCAAACCGCCGACCTTTCTTTCCATAATAAAAACAGATTGACACCGAAACAATATTCGGAAGGCGATGAGATTTTCGTAAAGATAAATCGTAGATTAGGAAATAAATTATCAGCTAGATACAAGAAAGAAATCGTAGTACAAAATTATAACACTACAGTCAAAACAAAGTCAGGGAGAATAATTCATAAAAATAATATTAGGTTATCATAAGAGCTTAATTTTTCTTTTCCTACTCTAGAAAAATGAGCACAGCAATAAGACTTTTGGTCATAATAATGACGATTCTCACCACCGTAGCACAACAAATCGACATACAAGACTTGACAAATAATAACGGATATATTCCCATCAAGACGGAGGAAATAAAAGTAATCGATCACTATAGCAAAATTCTTCATATTGTTAATATAACTGCGTACGAGGACACAGTGACACTAATCCTACACAACATACAAGGACTAGCCGCCAATAGAATAGAAAGCAAGCACTTACTGGACACAGTCAATAAGAATTTTTTATTATTAGAAAAGAAGATTGAGAATCTTAACCCACACTTTAGACATAAAAGAGGCTTAATAAATGTATTAGGAAAAGGACTTAAAGTAGTAGCAGGTACTATGGACAGTGACGACGAAACCAAAATAAAAAACTCTTTAGAATACCTCTCAAACAACGGAAAAATCTTGACGGATAGAATCCATAATCTGACATTCGTAAATAATTTACTATCATCCCAAATACAAAACATTACTAATCACATAAATAACAAACAGATTGTAATAAGTGACTATTTGAACATATTCAAGAACTTTATCCAAAACAAAATAATGACAATAGAAGACGAAATTGAATTTATGCAACAAATTTACCAAGTTAACAATGACATTTCCCTTTTACGTGACCACATTGACGACATTGGTCAAATAATATTTTCAAGCAAACTCGGAATAATTCCCACCGATATTTTAACAGAGACAGAACTCAACTTGATTAATGACTTTGACAGCTACTCTAACATCAAAGTTTCCGTCGCCGTACAAGAACAGAATATTATCATAATCCTTAAAATTCCTAACTATTCACGAGATATCCTATCCAAAATCCTGTTCGAGCCTATCCCTAATGCCAAAAATAAAACAATCATATTGAAAAATTATGAAATACTAGTGGATAATATGAACAATATTTTTAATGTAAATGTAAAGGAAAATCTGAAACAAAATTTGAAAAAAATTGTAGATGATTGTTTAAAGAATATACTAAACTTCGAAGAAGCATACTGCGATATGCAAATCTTTGAAGAAACCGTTGTAAACGAAATTTTACCTGGTATACTAATATTTAAGAATTTCTATTCTGAAATTGTACACAATTGTAATAAAACGAAAATAAAAATTAAAGGAAATTTTCTTATTAATTTTGAGAACTGTGAAATTAAAGTAATGAATAAAACCTTTTCTAATGTAAAAATGAAAGCATTCGATCAATTTATTTTGCCAAATATGATAACAAAAATTAAATACGAAAATACATCTTTTCCAAATCTAAAGTTGAAATCTTTGTACTTAAAACAATTAAATCAAGATGATCACATTAAACTCTTAGTGAATGAAAACTATAAAACGCATATAATTAGTCTAAGCACTGATGTCGCACTAGTATTTATTATAGTAGTTACTAGTGGTATTCATTTTGGTATTCATAATTAAGCACAAGCACAAGTTATATGTATCACCAGTATCGCAAGGAAAAACTGAAGACGTTTCAAATTTAAAAAACGGTCCATTTTTACAAGTCGCAATATCTTAGAATATTTTACAAAAACGCCGATTGGGGACAATCGATTTAAGAGGGGAAGAGTTAACACCAAAGATGTTAGTAACCCCACAGCCAACTTCCGGCACGTGTCTTAAGAATAGTTAACATTCAAATTCCCGGAATTAATTGCAATATTGGTTGTGCCAATTTTTATGCAACGGAAATCAATAATATTGCATTACTGCAGAAATATTAACTTTCCAAAGAATAGCTTGCGCAAAGCGCAAACGGAAACAATATTGCTGTTGCAGCAGTCTGCTCAGTACAATAAACTGGTGATGCAAATAATTAAGTGCATAGCCCTAGCTTTAATATAAATATAAGTACTTGTAAACTACATTTTTTGGGCAGTTGTTGATTAAAACTCAATAAACGCGGAATCGCTGTCCGCCTAAAACTAAAATTGTATTTTTTTTCGCTCTCACGAAAGTGATAGCGTAACTGGCGCCCGAGCTAAATACAAAACGTAAAGTTTTGTATAATATACCGCGTAAAGCGCGAAATCAAAAAAAATTTTTTTGTAACGCGTAAAGCATAGAACGTCGTATACCTAAAAAGTACCGGTAGTGCGCGAGTGGCAAAATCTGTGGTAAAAGCAAGTGAAATACAGTAAAAACGTTAATTTTGTGCTGTGACCTTTAAGTGATAAACTAGTGACAGTGTGCTAGTGCCACCCTGCAGCAAATTACCCAAAACTGAAGAAACAAAAAACCGCAGTTGTGAAGGCCCCTTAGTAGCTTCGGCAAAAAGGTGGTATTATGTACCAGCCTACACTGTAGAAGAAAAAAAAAAAAATTAAAACTGATAGTTAAAATAACGAAGATAACTAATTAAATTTATCGTCACCATAAAAAAAAAGCCTGAAAAGCGACAAGCAAAGTAACAATATAAACAATCAAAATACATTCTAAAACAAACCATTTAAAGCTAAAAAAGGCTTCAAAATCAAACTCCTAAGGGAAACAGTGAGAAAAAATTAGTACAATAAAAAAGTACTAAAATCACCTATAGCCAACAATTATACTATCCCTAGCGGCTACAACCGTTATATCTATACCAAAAATTGCATCAATCAACATCTCAAGAGGACACCAGCCCTGAGAAGAACATCAGCATCCAGGAAGCAGGATCAATATTAAAGTAAGAAAAATTTTAAAGTAACAAAATTATATTAACAATTATAAGATGGCAAATCCAGACAATCTTGTCCGCCCCCCAATTCTCCAAAATAATGCAACACCTACCCCTCAGGCGGCGCGAAACGCTCAATTGAGCATTGACGACTTAACGACTCTCATAGAAAACATAGCAACAGACATTTTTAGGCAACAAATACCACAAGTAGTACAGGCAGCTCTTAATCCAAATGCTAGTTTGTCTTTAGCAACTGACCAAACTATAGAAGAAACCCACAGGACAAATTTAATAGACTTAGATAGGATACCCGACGTCGTTAAATGTTTGAAAGAATTTTCCGGTCACGCAGGCGAATTTAATTCATGGAGGAAAAGCGTAGATCGGATCCTAAAAATATACGAACCCCTAAGAGGAACCCCAAAGTATTACGGTATTCTTAGCGTGGTTAGGAATAAAATAGTGGGCAACGCAGACATGGCGCTAGAATCTTATAACACGCCTCTCGACTGGTCTGCTATAACAAAATGTCTTTCTATGCATTACGCCGACAAACGCGACCTGTCCACACTAGAATACCAAATGACCACTCTTATACAGGGACGAAATACAGTCGCAGAATTTTACCAGCTAATTTACAAACATCTGTCCTTAATTTTAGATAAAGTAGGTTGTCTCGAAATGAGTAATGAATCCTTGCGGATGATGACACAATCCTACAGGGACAGAGCATTAGATACCTTCATAAGAGGGTTGAATGGCGACCTCCCAAGGTTGCTAGGAATAAGGAAACCTGTTGACCTGCCCCAGGCCCTTCAACTATGTCTTAAGTTAGACAACCAAAATTTCCGCACGACTCATGCGCATACCTTAAAAAGAACGTACCAAAATAATCAAACCTTTTCAAGAAGGTACCCAATACAAACTCAAAGGCAAGAGTTTTACCCTCAATTGGCACATATGCCACAAATATACCAATTGGACAGGCAACAACAGCCTGCACAAATCCCAAATATAAACGCTCCCCCCAGGCCACCTAGACCTCAACCAAGGCCAGAGCCTATGGAAGTTGACCAGAGTATACACTCGCGTAGAATTAATTATATGAATAGGTCACATCGGAACCAACTCCAAGGCAAGAGACCGCCATCGGTCACTAATTATCAGCCAAACAAAAATCAGAGGACTTTCCACATAGATACAACGGCGGTCGAGCAAAGCGATGATGGAAGTGTTCAATACGGGGAACCAAGTGACATCCATTTTTTTAGCATGATTAGCTCTTCGCTCCCTTATTTTGAAGTGAAGACGGAGAGCGGTAACATTCTGAAGTTTTTAGTCGATACAGGATCTTCTAAAAATTATGTTAAGCCTGAATTAGTAAAGAAACGCATAGAAAACGAGAGTCCCTTTTATGCTAGATCTATTATTGGTGATATAAAAATCAGCGAGCATACATACGCGAAACTTTTCAAAATCGAGGATAAAATAAGATTTTACCTAATGCCTTCATTGAAAACATTTGATGGTATTTTAGGGAACGATACGCTTAGAGCACTAAAAGCAATAATACACACCGACAAAAATTATATGGTATTAAGAAACGGTTTTACTGTTAGCCTTAAACAGCTTCCTTCGCAAAGTGTCAACGTTATTAACATAAAAGAAGAAAATTTGTCTCCTAAACAGAGAGATGTTATGAGAAAAATCGTGAATACACATCCCAGGCTCTTCTCCGAGCCCGACGAGAAACTTACTTATACGACTAAAGTCGTTGGACAAATCCGGACTATCAATGACTCTCCTGTTTACACGAGATTCTATCCCTATCCAGCATCATTAAAAAGTGAGGTAGAATCGCAAGTAGAAAAACTTTTAAAGGATGGTATTATAAGACCCTCTAGGTCACCGTACAACTCCCCTGTGTGGATTGTACCTAAGAAAGCAGATTCAGCGGGAAACAAACAGTACCGCATGGTCATAGATTTTAGGAAACTAAATGCTGTCACAACCGCGGACAGATACCCAATACCCGAGATATCAGAAGTTATATCTCAACTGGGAAACAGCAATTTCTTTACTGTTCTCGACTTAAAAAGTGGTGTTTAAATGAGTTAAGCCTCCCCCTTCACTCAACCCTTCAAGAAATAATGCGTTGCCTTCAGGTCGAAAAAACGCATCGAACATTTTATGAACTTTTAGAAAAATCGGTAAAAGAATATAATAATTCTATACACTCTACCACTGGAAAGAAACCGATAGAAATTTTTTTCGGAAGACGCGTTAGTAGCGATCCCAAACTGCTAGATATTGATAGGCAAGAAATAATTAAAAAACTAAAAGACAAGCAAACCGCCGACCTTTCTTTCCATAATAAAAACAGATTGACACCGAAACAATATTCGGAAGGCGATGAGATTTTCGTAAAAATAAATCGTAGATTAGGAAATAAATTATCAGCTAGATACAAGAAAGAAATCGTAGTACAAAATTATAACACTACAGTCAAAACAAAGTCAGGGAGAATAATTCATAAAAATAATATTAGGTTATCATAAGAGCTTAATTTTTCTTTTCCTACTCTAGAAAAATGAGCACAGCAATAAGACTTTTGGTCATAATAATGACGATTCTCACCACCGTAGCACAACAAATCGACATACAAGACTTGACAAATAATAACGGATATATTCCCATCAAGACGGAGGAAATAAAAGTAATCGATCACTATAGCAAAATTCTTCATATTGTTAATATAACTGCGTACGAGGACACAGTGACACTAATCCTACACAACATACAAGGACTAGCCGCCAATAGAATAGGAAGCAAGCACTTACTGGACACAGTCAATAAGAATTTTTTATTATTAGAAAAGAAGATTGAGAATCTTAACCCACACTTTAGACATAAAAGAGGCTTAATAAATGTATTAGGAAAAGGACTTAAAGTAGTAGCAGGTACTATGGACAGTGACGACGAAACCAAAATAAAAAACTCTTTAGAATACCTCTCAAACAACGGAAAAATCTTGACGGATAGAATCCATAATCTGACATTCGTAAATAATTTACTATCATCCCAAATACAAAACATTACTAATCACATAAATAACAAACAGATTGTAATAAGTGACTATTTGAACATATTCAAGAACTTTATCCAAAACAAAATAATGACAATAGAAGACGAAATTGAATTTATGCAACAAATTTACCAAGTTAACAATGACATTTCCCTTTTACGTGACCACATTGACGACATTGGTCAAATAATATTTTCAAGCAAACTCGGAATAATTCCCACCGATATTTTAACAGAGACAGAACTCAACTTGATTAATGACTTTGACAGCTACTCTAACATCAAAGTTTCCGTCGCCGTACAAGAACAGAATATTATCATAATCCTTAAAATTCCTAACTATTCACGAGATATCCTATCCAAAATCCTGTTCGAGCCTATCCCTAATGCCAAAAATAAAACAATCATATTGAAAAATTATGAAATACTAGTGGATAATATGAACAATATTTTTAATGTAAATGTAAAGGAAAATCTGAAACAAAATTTGAAAAAAATTGTAGATGATTGTTTAAAGAATATACTAAACTTCGAAGAAGCATACTGCGATATGCAAATCTTTGAAGAAACCGTTGTAAACGAAATTTTACCTGGTATACTAATATTTAAGAATTTCTATTCTGAAATTGTACACAATTGTAATAAAACGAAAATAAAAATTAAAGGAAATTTTCTTATTAATTTTGAGAACTGTGAAATTAAAGTAATGAATAAAACCTTTTCTAATGTAAAAATGAAAGCATTCGATCAATTTATTTTGCCAAATATGATAACAAAAATTAAATACGAAAATACATCTTTTCCAAATCTAAAGTTGAAATCTTTGTACTTAAAACAATTAAATCAAGATGATCACATTAAACTCTTAGTGAATGAAAACTATAAAACGCATATAATTAGTCTAAGCACTGATGTCGCACTAGTATTTATTATAGTAGTTACTAGTGGTATTCATTTTGGTATTCATAATTAAGCACAAGCACAAGTTATATGTATCACCAGTATCGCAAGGAAAAACTGAAGACGTTTCAAATTTAAAAAACGGTCCATTTTTACAAGTCGCAATATCTTAGAATATTTTACAAAAACGCCGATTGGGGACAATCGATTTAAGAGGGGAAGAGTTAACACCAAAGATGTTAGTAACCCCACAGCCAACTTCCGGCACGTGTCTTAAGAATAGTTAACATTCAAATTCCCGGAATTAATTGCAATATTGGTTGTGCCAATTTTTATGCAACGGAAATCAATAATATTGCATTATTGCAGAAATATTAACTTTCCAAAGAATAGCTTGCGCAAAGCGCAAACGGAAACAACATTGCTGTTGCAGCAGTCTGCTCAGTACAATAAACTGGTGATGCAAATAATTAAGTGCATAGCCCTAGCTTTAATATAAATATAAGTACTTGTAAACTACGTAGTTGGGCAGTTGTTGATTAAAACTCAATAAACGCGGAATCGCTGTCCGCCTAAAACTAAAATTGTATTTTTTTTCGCTCTCACGAAAGTGATAGCGTAACTTATACAGCAGATCTTCCAACAGCTAACAATGTATTAACTTCAACTTTTGCGGACGACACAGCAATAGTGAGCCGTAACAAATGCAACATTTTAGCATCAAGAATATTAACGGAGCATTTAAGTTCTGTCGAAGAATGGCTAGCGAACTGGCGTATAAATGTAAATGGACAGAAGTGTAAGCACATTACATTCTCGCTAAGACCAAAGATGTGCCCGGCAGTAAAAATAAACAATATCTTAGTACCCCAAGCGAACGAGGTAACATATCTTGGTATTCACCTAGATAGAAAGCTCACGTGGAGAAAACTCGTATCTAGTAGAATAACATGTATGAAGATTAGAGCTGCAAATTTAAATTGGCTTTTAAATAAAAACTCCAAACTTAACCTAGACAACAAAGTGCTCTTATATAATGCGGTCGAAATTGCGAAAGCCGATTTGGATGTATGGCATTCAACTGTGGGGTACGACCTGTGCAACTAATATTGATCTAATACAAAGGTTCCAATCAAAAATGCTTAGAACTATCACATGTTCACCATGGTACATGCGTAACGAAAATATCCATAAAGATATTGGTATTCCTATGGTAAAAAAAAGAAGTAGAAGACAGCAGAATTAAATATATATCTAAACTCCGAGATCACCCAAACCCTTTGGCTAATGCTTTGGTACATTCCTGTGATCAAACACGACTTAAAAGAAGAGATATGCCTGCGTATTAAGGAGCGACGTAACACCAAAACAGCTCAATCACTTGCTTGAGTCTGTCTAGTTTTTAAATAGATTTAAGATTTCATTACTTATTGTTAGGCTTTAAGAAAAAGCAGATACAATAAATAACATAATTTTGAAAAAAAAAAAATTGTTCATGTTGATACTTTTACATTCCTAAAGCAAACTTTCATGACAACTATAGATAAATTCTCAAAATTTGTAATGGCATTGCCTTTGGAAAACACAAATAGTTTGACTCTTGTTGAAAACCTTAGACAATATGTTTCCATTAAAGGAAAGCCAAGAAAAATTATAGCTGATAATGAATTTAATAACGTTAATGTTAAGGATTTTTTTTAACATAGAAAATATAGAGGTTCATTTTACCAAGCCAAATAGTCATACAGGGAATTCGGATATAGAACGTTTTCATAATACAATTAGCGAAAAACTTAGAGTTGCTGAATTAGAATATAGGACTCTCTCAGTTCAAGAAAAAATGTTTAGATATATCGAATTTTATAACAAATCGATTCATAAGGAAAAACCAATTTACATAGAAAATGGGAAAGTAAATAAAGAAATAATATTCAAAAAATTAAAAGAAACAAAAGAAAACAATATTAAAAAACTTAATGAAAAAAGAGAAAATGTTGTAATAAATAAAGAAGAAGCATTTGTTAAGAATTATGTGGCAGTACGTCATAAGAACGCACCACGATATAGGAAGCTTAAACTAGATAATGTACATACAACCAATATTAAAAGAGAAAATAAATTTGCAGATCAACTGGACACTAATATTTTTGATACTAATGACAATGGCTCCAACGGCAACGTCCATTTTAACCATCCAACCGATTCATGAAAACAGCGGATTTGTGGAAATTAGTACATCCAAAACGGAAATTGTAGTTTCATCAGAATTTATAATACACGCCATAGACCCTTATGAAATTTTATATTTAATTAACAACATGACTTTTAATACAAATCTCTTGAGGCCATTACATCGCGATTTACTTAGGAATGAACAAAAGTCCTAAAACAAAAGTCAAAACCTTAATACCTAAATCTAGTGGGAATAGGCATAAAAGAGGATTATTTAATTTGGTTGGGACAATGAATAAAAAACGGGTGATTTTTTTGAGGTTAGGATTTTCATGCATTAGTATTTGACAGATCACGTGGGATTTCAGACATGGTGTCAAAGAGAAAGATGCTCAGTATGCTTTGACATTTCATCATGAATAGACTTACTAACGAGCAACGCTTGCAAATCATTGAATTTTATTACCAAAATCAGTGTTCGGTTCGAAATGTGTTTCGCGCGCGTGTTTTGTTCAGCGATGAGGCTCATTTCTGGTTGAATGGCTACGTAAATAAGTAAAATTGCCGCATTTGGGGTGAAGAGCAACCAGAAGCCGTTCAAGAACTGCCCATGCATCCCGAAAAATGCACTGTTTGGTGTGGTTTGTACGCTGGTGGAATCATTGGACCGTATTTTTTCAAAGATGCTGTTGGACGCAACGTTACGGTGAATGGCGATCGCTATCGTTCGATGCTAACAAACTTTTTGTTGCCAAAAATGGAAGAACTGAACTTGGTTGACATGTGGTTTCAACAAGATGGCGCTACATGCCACACAGCTCGCGATTCTATGGCCATTTTGAGGGAAAACTTCGGACAACAATTCATCTCAAGAAATGGACCCGTAAGTTGGCCACCAAGATCATGCGATTTAACGCCTTTAGACTATTTTTTGTGGGGCTACGTCAAGTCTAAAGTCTACAGAAATAAGCCAGCAACTATTCCAGCTTTGGAAGACAACATTTCCGAAGAAATTCGGGCTATTCCGGCCGAAATGCTCGAAAAAGTTGCCCAAAATTGGACTTTCCGAATGGACCATCTAAGACGCAGCCGCGGTCAACATTTAAATGAAATTATCTTCAAAAAGTAAATGTCATGAACCAATCTAACGTTTCAAATAAAGAACCGATGAGATTTTGCAAATTTTATGCGTTTTTTTTTTAAAAAAAGTTATCAAGCTCTTAAAAAATCACCCTTTATTTATTTGGAACAATGGATGACATAGATAGAAAGGATATTGAGGATCACTTAAAGTTTATTGATCAAAATATGCACAATTCTATTACAACCTTAAACCAACAAGTTAAAATAAATAAATATTTTGAAAAAACATTTAAATATTTAAAAACAACAATAGAACAAGACAGGGAAAAAATACTAGATTATGAAAGAGGAAATGATAAAATTCTAAAGGATGCTGCATTAGACAACATGTTTAACGAGCAAATCTTAAGAATACATGTCCTTAAAGAAAAAATTGATCATATTCAAGATAGCATTGCAGCCGCCAAACATGGATTATTACATCCAGGAATTTTGACAAGTGAAGAAGTTGATATATACGAAATAGACCTATTTAAGTTGCAACATTTAAAAATGTGTGCAATTCAGTATGCAGAAAAACTGCTCCTTTTAATAGTAAAGGTACCACGAAATTTTAGCACAGTTCAATTAAAAGTTATTCAGCCCATTTCAAATGAACAAATGAGAGAAATTACTTCCGTTTCAGAAACAGTTTTTAATTACAATAATAAAACTTATACATATGAAAAAGACAAAACACTTAATGAATTAAAAATTTCAAAACATTGTATTTTTACAAAAACATGTCTATTAAGTAAGAACGAAATAACAGAAATAATTGAAATTGACGATGAAACATTAATATTATAAAATTTGAAAAATACTAAGCTAGTACAAGATTGTGATCACAGGAAAGTAATACTGGAAGGAAATTATTTAATACACTACCAAAATTGTACACTAGAAATTAACAATCAAATTTTCTCTAATAAGGTAAAAATATTGCAACAAAGATTTTACTTTACTGTAAATGAAGAAACTAATTTTACAAATAAAATTTCATTTGAAGAAATGAGACTGGAACATTTAAAGAACATAGAAAAAATAGAAGAACTTAAGTACCATAAGAAAATTAATTATTCAATTTCATTTGTAAATTTTATTATTACTTTACTTTTAATAAGCCTTCTCTTGTATATGTTAAGAAAACAAAAACAAATGCGAGTAGAAATTGTAAACAAACCTCAGGAGAGTTTTGTATCTAAGGGGGGAGGAGTTACATCCCATGCTAACCCAAGAACAACAGCAAACACAGATGGTGTGAAGATAGTCTGGTAGATAAGAAAATACATTTATTTAAGAAAACCAGAAGATATGTAAAATTAAGATATGAGAAGAAACACTGATCCTAAATAAATATTGAGTGCAAATAAAGGATAAGCAGCACTGTGGAATTCTCCCACAGATAAGAATTTTTGTAAATTAGAAGATAAGCATTTTTGTAAAACTATAACATGATAGTAATAAAGGATAAGCAGCACTGTGGAATTTTCCCACAGATAAGAATTTTTGTAAATAAGAAGATAAGCATTTTTGTAAAACTATAAAAGCAAGAAAATCTTTGAAATAAAGATACACATTTATTCTGACACTCTAAAGAGCCGGTCGTATAAAATTGTTTTCATAATTCACGCACATCTAAAACACTGGAGACGTGTCTTCCGTCTGTCACAACATGATCGATCTGGTTGGTAGTTTTTCGATCCGGAGACAGCCAGATAGCTTGATGAATCTTCTTATGCTGCAATCTAGTACTACAGATAACCATATTTCGGGCCCCGGCGAAGTCGATCAGCCTCAACCAATTTGGGGATGTTTCCTCGTGGAGGCTGAATTTACCGACCCTAGTGCCAAAAATACCTTCTTTGCCCACCCTGGCTTTAAAGTCGCCAAGCACGATTTTGACATTGTGGCGGGGGCATCTCTCATAATTGCGCTCCAAGCACTCATAAAAGGCATCTTTGGTCACATCGTCCTTCTCTTCCGTCGGGGCGTGGGCGCAAATCAGAGATATGTTGAAGAGCCTCGCTTTGATGCGGATTGTGGCTAGACGTTCATTCTCCGGAGTGAATGATAGTACTCGGCGACGGAGTCTCTCTCCCACCACGAATCTCACACAAAACTTGCGCTCCTTTATATGGCCACTGTAGTAAATTCCACAAGGACCTACTCGTATCTGTCCTTGTCCCGTCCATCGGATTTCTTGGACGGCGGTGATGTCAGCCTTTATTTCATGTGGACATCAACCAGCTGGGCAGCGGCACCTTCCCAATTAAGAGACCGGACATTCCAGGTGCATGCCCTCAAATCATAGTCCTTAATTCGTTTGCCATGGTCGTCATCAAAAGGGGGGTCTCTCCGAGGCTGTTGTTGTTTTTTCATTGGGAGTGTTTTTTTGCGTGGCGGGTCCCAAACCCAGGGCACAACCCTATGCAGGGGATGTTTCGCCTTCTCACTTTAGCTCGCCTTCAAGCGGATGTTCTTAGGCTACTCAAAGGATACTTGGTCAAAGACCGGAAGTCGTGAGCTGCTTGAGTCATATGTAAAAGAATCGTTTCTGGCCACTCCCCAGTGAATGGCGATCAGAGAACTTTTCTCACTTGCGTGAACTTCTACACATGGCTCCATCCTCCATCTTATACTATTCAAAAATAAGCGAAATTGGACTATTACCTTGTCACTCGAGCACAAATAAAAATAAACTTACTCCTTTTTACATCCAAAAGGAGTAGAAATCGGACCATAAACTTTAGAGTTCTGAAAAACTGAAAATGTAGGCCTCATTGCAATGACATACGTTTATTCCCGACCTGTGCAACTTTTCTTTAAATTAAAATCTGTTAATTAAATTCTATTTTACAAACCAGTAGGTACACACCTACCTTAGTTAGAAGTGTCAGGAGACCTCTTTTTGAGTTTTAGTTCTGTTTTTATTCTTTTCAAAGTTCAAATACAAATATGTTTTCATATTAAGTACAAAAGGAATATTCGAATTATATCAATGTTAAATACATGTCTCTTGCTTGTGTCAGGAGAAAACTTTTCCGTCTTAAAATTAATGTGTGTATCCCACCGACGCCACTCGACGACTGATGCTGTGTCGATGCCACCTCTTGACTATTGCGGCTTTGTAGACAGGTTGCCAGATTGTTGACAGTCGGCCTTTCCTGACAGGAAATCGACCTCGATTTCGGCGCCATCGTAGTCTTCGGTAACTAGTTCGTCATCAAGTTCGGGACAGTTGTGGCACCACGGCTTAAGTTTGCTTGACTCGTAAAGGATGAGAAAGTTCGCGATTTTATTGGCATACCTGGCACGTCTTCTATTAAATACCGATCATTATTCAATACCTTCGCGATACGATAGGGTCCACGATATTTCGGTTCTAATTTTCTCGACTCACCGGTTGCGGAAACTTCGTTTTCTATGACTACTAAATCGTTTTCGTTATATATACGCGGAAGGGAATGCCTTTCATCGAATCGTTTTTTCCATTTTTCTCTTTCGCGCTCGATATTTTTGGATGCAAAGGTACGTTTTTCGTCTATCGGAATATTATTAGTAGATTCGTCTACGTCTTCATGTACGGCGGCAACTAACTGATTGTATGCAAGATCGCGTAAGCTGAAGTCAAAAATGAGTTCGTTTGGGCTATAACCCGACGTTTTATTTTTCTGCGAGTTAATAGAAAATTGTAACTTTCGTAACATTAAGTCCCATTCTTTTTGATTATCTACAGACGTCCGCAAATAATTAAGGATTGTCTGATTTGCGCGTTCGACTTGACCGTTCGACCGCGGGGTACGTGCAGCTGTTTTAACGTGTTTTATCCCGTTCTCTTCGCAATAGGCCGTAAATGTTTTGGATGTGTAAGCGGTACCGCGATCAGAAATTAGTTTAACCGGTAACCCAAAATAGCTAGTTATCTCGTTTAAGGTATTTATTACGTGAATCGTCCGCGTGTAGCCAAAATGTAACAATTTCCTTTCTTACTGCGAATGAATGGACCTAGGTGGTCAACGTGAATTACGCGAAACGGTATCGGTTCTATCGGATCGTAGTGCATTACACCTTCAACTTTACCGGATTGGGCTTTTCGATAGCAACAATAAATGGACGCGGCGATGTAATTCTTTAGGTATTTACGCATTTGTGGAAACCAAAACTTACTACGAATGCGGGTTATAGTCTTCTCTAACGCATGATGACCCATCTTGTCGTGGCATAGTGGAGCAATACGCCATCGTACAGCTTTTGGAACGACGAACTTAAGGCCATCGTCTTCTAGACGATAAAGGCGGTGATTTTGGATTCGAAAATATTTCTTGATTTCTGTTTCCCGATCAGATTTAACATGACCTCGTAGAACGGCGACTACTTCTCGTAACTTTTCGTCTTGAATTTGCATAGTGTAAAGCCAATCGTTGACGTCGGCTTGTATCTCGAGGATAGGACCTACCGGTTCCACGTTTTCAGCAGGCTGTGCGAAGTGTTCCTCCATAACGTTTTGTTTTTCAACCAGGACGATTGGTGAAGCGTACGGAGATTCGGATGGTCGTATAATTTCGTTTCCGAGTAATTCTTTGATGATATCGGCGACGATTGGTCTTTTTGAAAAAGGGATACGATACGGCTTCATATTTACGGGTGTTTGCGAGTTCAGTTCAATTTCCATTTTCTTTAGTTTACAATGACCAAGATCAGAAACTTTCTCTGAGAACACATCACGGTACGAAGAAAATATTTGCTCGAGTTTAATTAAATAATTTTTATCGATTGTTGTGTCGGCACGTTTGCTTAATGCATTTTCGACACGACAACCACCGTTCTCAATCACTAGTCGACTACCGTTTCTACATAAACAGTCAGTTCCAAGCAAGATATTTTCGTTTAATAAATTATCTTTCACGATTAAAATGTCACTTTCAAACTTCTCATTGTCGATTTCGACGATTGCGTTTATTTTTGCATCGCATACGTATTTACCTCCACCGAATCCGTTCAGTGTGATAGAGCATGTACTGATCTACCGAGTTTTATCGCAAAACTTTCTTTGACGACAGTACGACTGCTTCCCGGATCTACGAAAGCATTTGTACTTACACCATTAACTTTAATTTGCTTTAAAATACCGTCAGAGATTTCGTTTTTCACTGGCTCGATTGCCCTTACAGGGTTTGATTTTTCGGGACACATTTCGGTTGTATGGTTAGTGCGTTGACATTTTCCACAACAAATTTTTTTCTGTGGCTCCGGGCACTTAATGGAATAATGCCCCGTTTTTGAACAGTTGTAACACTTTATATTTTCATTCCATTTAGGAATTGTGTTACGCGTACCGAACGTAGGATTTATGGACTGTATTGGCTTTTGTTTAGAATGCGTGTTTATTTTACCGTCATTATAAATTGAATAGTTATTTATATCACGCAACAAATCAATACACCGTGTATAACTGTTCGAAATTTTTCTTTTCAAATCACTATCATTAATACCGTTGATGATGTGAACAACAATATCTTTTTCAAAAATACCACATTTATTGCCGTAAGCTATCATGCGATAATAAAATTCTTGAGGAGATTCGTTTTCCCCTCTTCTCATTTGCGACATTTTAATATGGGCATCGGCGACACTGTGTAACGTTGGAAAATCTTCAATAAATCGGTTTGAAAACGCGGACCAGGTCGTGTATACAACGGGCAAGGAATCAACCCACTGCTTGGCTGGTCCTTGCATTTTCTGTCGCACAGCAAAAAGTAGAAAATTGTCATCGATACTGTATGCATTACGTAGCATTTCGACGCATTGAATAAACTGTGTAGCATTTAATGACATCTTTGAAATTGGATTAAACGATGGCAATAGATCAATTATTTCGCGCACATTAAACGTTGGACGCGGTTGCCAATTTTGCTGGTGGTGGAATGGCGCATACGGTGAATCAGATATTACGGGACAAGTTGGATAAACCGGAACATGCGTGTACCTAGGGGTATACTCAGGCATTGAATAAGCTACTTGCTCATACGTTTGCGTGGCCGGTATCTGCAGCGAGGATACCGGTATTTGCGTTTGTGAGGTCGGTACCTGCAACAGAGGTACAGAGAATTGCATTTGCGTGGTTGGTACCTGCAATGGTGGTACTACTGATTGCACGGTGTGTACGTTCGAGGATCTCACATATGTATTTGTATCCAATGGTGACGAAATACGTGGTGGTACAAAGTCTGAAGATGTTGCAGCAACATTTTGCCGCAGTTCTATTTCGCGAATTGTCTTTTCTAACTCAGCAACTCGTTCTAACAATACCGAACTAGCACTTTCGTAATGCTCCTCGTTATGTTTATACCTCTCTAGACGATTTATGAGCGTATTTTTGTTACCACTACAGGCGAGTCCTGCATCGCTACACATTTGTCTTAGATCGACGACGTTTTTATTTCGCAAATTTTCCATTATCACGTTTTGTTTTGCTATCGGTGTTCAACGAGTTGAAGTTTTACGCTATCAGCGAGCAAAGTATGCTTGCGCGCTGAATAATAAACGAGCGTAGCAAAACAAACATACGATGAATTTTCGTTGTATTCGTTTATGTTGTGACTACGGCACAACACATTCCAATGATATAGGCGAATCAATGGAACGTCGTTTACATCCAAAAGGAGTAGAAATCGGACCATAAACTTTAGAGTTCTGAAAAACTGAAAATGTAGGCCTCATTGCAATGACATACGTTTATTCCCGACCTGTGCAACTTTTCTTTAAATTAAAATCTGTTAATTAAATTCTATTTTACAAACCAGTAGGTACACACCTACCTTAGTTAGAAGTGTCAGGAGACCTCTTTTTGAGTTTTAGTTCTGTTTTTATTCTTTTCAAAGTTCAAATACAAATATGTTTTCATATTAAGTACAAAAGGAATATTCGAATTATATCAATGTTAAATACATGTCTCTTGCTTGTGTCAGGAGAAAACTTTTCCGTCTTAAAATTAATGTGTGTATCCCACCGACGCCACTCGACGACTGATGCTGTGTCGATGCCACCTCTTGACTATTGCGGCTTTGTAGACAGGTTGCCAGATTGTTGACAGTCGGCCTTTCCTGACAGGAAATCGACCTCGATTTCGGCGCCATCGTAGTCTTCGGTAACTAGTTCGTCATCAAGTTCGGGACAGTTGTGGCACCACGGCTTAAGTTTGCTTGACTCGTAAAGGATGAGAAAGTTCGCGATTTTATTGGCATACCTGGCACGTCTTCTATTAAATACCGATCATTATTCAATACCTTCGCGATACGATAGGGTCCACGATATTTCGGTTCTAATTTTCTCGACTCACCGGTTGCGGAAACTTCGTTTTCTATGACTACTAAATCGTTTTCGTTATATATACGCGGAAGGGAATGCCTTTCATCGAATCGTTTTTTCCATTTTTCTCTTTCGCGCTCGATATTTTTGGATGCAAAGGTACGTTTTTCGTCTATCGGAATATTATTAGTAGATTCGTCTACGTCTTCATGTACGGCGGCAACTAACTGATTGTATGCAAGATCGCGTAAGCTGAAGTCAAAAATGAGTTCGTTTGGGCTATAACCCGACGTTTTATTTTTCTGCGAGTTAATAGAAAATTGTAACTTTCGTAACATTAAGTCCCATTCTTTTTGATTATCTACAGACGTCCGCAAATAATTAAGGATTGTCTGATTTGCGCGTTCGACTTGACCGTTCGACCGCGGGGTACATACAGCTGTTTTAACGTGTTTTATCCCGTTCTCTTCGCAATAGGCCGTAAATGTTTTGGATGTGTAAGCAGTACCGCGATCAGAAATTAGTTTAACCGGTAACCCAAAATAGCTAGTTATCTCGTTTAAGGTATTTATTACGTGAATCGTCCGCGTGTAGCCAAAATGTAACAATTTCCTTTCTTACTGCGAATGAATGGACCTAGGTGGTCAACGTGAATTACGCGAAACGGTATCGGTTCTATCGGATCGTAGTGCATTACACCTTCAACTTTACCGGATTGGGCTTTTCGATAGCAACAATAAATGGACGCGGCGATGTAATTCTTTAGGTATTTACGCATTTGTGGAAACCAAAACTTACTACGAATGCGGGTTATAGTCTTCTCTAACGCATGATGACCCATCTAGTCGTGGCATAGTGGAGCAATACGCCATCGTACAGCTTTTGGAACGACGAACTTAAGGCCATCGTCTTCTAGACGATAAAGGCGGTGATTTTGGATTCGAAAATATTTCTTGATTTCTGTTTCTCGATCAGATTTAACATGACCTCGTAGAACGGCGACTACTTCTCGTAACTTTTCGTCTTGAATTTGCATAGTGTAAAGCCAATCGTTGACGTCGGCTTGTATCTCGAGGATAGGACCTACCGGTTCCACGTTTTCAGCAGGCTGTGCGAAGTGTTCCTCCATAACGTTTTGTTTTTCAACCAGGACGATTGGTGAAGCGTACGGAGATTCGGATGGTCGTATAATTTCGTTTCCGAGTAATTCTTTGATGATATCGGCGACGATTGGTCTTTTTGAAAAAGGGATACGATACGGCTTCATATTTACGGGTGTTTGCGAGTTCAGTTCAATTTCCATTTTCTTTAGTTTACAACGACCAAGATCAGAAACTTTCTCTGAGAACACATCACGGTACGAAGAAAATATTTGCTCGAGTTTAATTAAATAATTTTTATCGATTGTTGTGTCGGCACGTTTGCTTAAAGCATTTTCGACACGACAACCACCGTTCTCAATCACTAGTCGACTACCGTTTCTACATAAACAGTCAGTTCCAAGCAAGATATTTTCGTTTAATAAATTATCTTTCACGATTAAAATGTCACTTTCAAACTTCTCATTGTCGATTTCGACGATTGCGTTTATTTTTGCATCGCATACGTATTTACCTCCACCGAATCCGTTCAGTGTGATAGAGCATGTACTGATCTACCGAGTTTTATCGCAAAACTTTCTTTGACGACAGTACGACTGCTTCCCGGATCTACGAAAGCATTTGTACTTACACCATTAACTTTAATTTGCTTTAAAATACCGTCAGAGATTTCGTTTTTCACTGGCTCGATTGCCCTTACAGGGTTTGATTTTTCGGGACACATTTCGGTTGTATGGTTAGTGCGTTGACATTTTCCACAACGAATTTTTTTCTGTGGCTCCGGGCACTTAATGGAATAATGCCCCGTTTTTGAACAGTTGTAACACTTTATATTTTCATTCCATTTAGGAATTGTGTTACGCGTACCGAACGTAGGATTTATGGACTGTATTGGCTTTTGTTTAGAATGCGTGTTTATTTTACCGTCATTATAAATTGAATAGTTATTTATATCACGCAACAAATCAATACACCGTGTATAACTGTTCGAAATTTTTCTTTTCAAATCACTATCATTAATACCGTTGATGATGTGAACAACAATATCTTTTTCAAAAATACCACATTTATTGCCGTAAGCTATCATGCGATAATAAAATTCTTGAGGAGATTCGTTTTCCCCTCTTCTCATTTGCGACATTTTAATATGGGCATCGGCGACACTGTGTAACGTTGGAAAATCTTCAATAAATCGGTTTGAAAACGCGGACCAGGTCGTGTATACAACAGGCAAGGAATCAACCCACTGCTTGGCTGGTCCTTGCATTTTCTGTCGCACAGCAAAAAGTAGAAAATTGTCATCGATACTGTATGCATTACGTAGCATTTCG